>NC_089782.1:56871200-57072723 GCF_040412425.1 Macrobrachium rosenbergii | reverse complement strand
TATACCTAGAAATTTGTGTAAGAATGGAATTTCACCGGATGACACGGGGCCGAACTCAGAAAATGAAATGTGTAGCTCTAAAAGAAAAAAAATAATGAAGTGTGTAGCTCTACATTTAGGCCTAGGCTTACACAACAGCAACTCTCTCTCTCTCTCTCTCTCTCTCTCTCTCTCTCTCTCTCTCTCTCTCTCTCTCTCTGTTGGACATTGCTCAAATCTAACTCTTGATTTCATTATGGAAGATCGCATTTCCGATTATGCAAGCATTCCATTTATTGTGGTATCATAAATTCATTCATTGGCTGAGTCGGTTGAGCTTCAGACTGTCACTCAATGGGCCGGAGTTCAATTCCCCGGCAGGCTGATGAAGAGTTAGAGGAATTTATTTCTGGTGATAGAAATTCATTTCTCGCTATAATGTGGTTCGGATTCCACAATAAACTGTAGGTCCTGTTGCTAAGTAACCAATTGGTTCTTAGCCACGTAAAATAAGTCTAATCCTTCGGGCCAGCCCTAGGAGAGCTGTTAATCAGCTCAGTGGTCTGGTAAAAAACTAAAGGTGTACTTAACTTTTTCATTTGTGTAAGGTTACGTTGGGTATTGTGTAAAATTTTATTTTTATGTCGAAAAATTACATTTTTCTCAGAACTGTCGCTGCAAATTACAACTTGATTTCATAGAAATACTTGAAGGTTATAGGAGGTCTGTTTGACTACTGCATTTAAGTATTAATGATTTCAGAATAGTAGAATATGATTGAAGGTTATAGGAGGTCATGCAAACAACAAACACAATAAGACTGAAGTTCCTCCCCTTTCTAAAGTTGCCAGATGTCGCATTATTGAGCAATATATATCCGAAGATTTAAAAAAACTGTACCCTCACTTTCCTTGCCGAGTGTACATTGAGCACTTAGTATATATTATAAAGAAAAACAAATGAATGGCGTGATTAAATTATTAGAAAAAATCCAAGGTAATAATACAAAAAAAGAGAGTAAAACCCGACCTCTATAATGAAATATCTTCAATAGCTATATTATACAGTGGAATGTAAATGGTCTGCAGACCAGATTACTAGGAGAAATACAAAGATTACTAAAGAATACAAACCAGTGATATTATGTTTACAACATGTCAACAAAATATCAACAATCGGTAAATATTTCTTAGCACATCTTCATCTAGAGAGGAAGAAGGAAAATTAGGTACTGCTATACAGTAAACCCCCCGTACTCGCAAGGAATACGTAACACACCCCACCCCCTCGCGAATAGCTAAAACCAGTGAATACTTAGAACCATTCTAAAAACACTTAGAACTGCCTATTCTGATAGTTCAAGCAGACACAACACAAACTAAAAATGCTTATACAGGTGTTATCCTACTTACGACACAGTTAGGTTCCAAAAAAAACCATCGTTTGTTGGAAAAAATCTAAGAAATACCAAAACGTATCTCGAACATAGCCTAGCCTATACTAGAGTATTCGGCACGATGTACTGTATACATATATGGTAGCCTAGCCTACTCTATAAAATATACTCTACTTACACGGTATAGTAATTATTAATATCAGCTAATTCTGGAGGTTCATGCAAAGTAACTCATGATAATTCAATACAAAGAGAAATTGAATAACAAACAAGAATTACCTTAGCCTACACTACGGTATATTGTATACATACACGGTAGCATAGCCTACATTGTACTGTACTCTATATTCGCATATCGTATTATACAAATGTCAACATAACAAATATGCATCTTTTCCATGGATCTTTTAAAATGTTATTCCTTAATTCACTGTATCCAATCATATTGTATATATTCTTATATTGCTTTTGTATTATAAATTGCGATCATAGCGATAAATGTATGGTTTGGAAATGTTTACGCGGTGTTTATTTCTCCACATTTAACTCGGTTCAGAGCGCTTTTCTTGCTTCTTGTTAGCATAAATGAATCTCTAGAGTCTAGATACTTTATTTATAAGGGGCAAGGTTATTTTTTGTTATACAAAGTCTTTTGAAGTTGAAATATAACTAAAATACGTCTCTTTGTGAAATTAATTTATCTACGTTAATAATAGATGACAATTAATGATGGCCATTTGGGGGCGTTTGTTTTGTGTAAAAAAAAATTCAAGATTCTATTCACTATATTCACTATTTTCACTTGATTTCATCATAATATGAGCTTTACGTATTTATCATTTATTGGCGTAAAAATAGCAGTACAGTAAACCCCCCCGTATTCGCGTTCTCACGATTCGCGGACTCACGCATTTACGGGTTTCTCTGTAGAACATATCTACCCATTATTCGTGGAAAATTCGCCCATTCGTGGTATTTTTCACTGAGAAACATTCACTAATTACTGTATTTTCATATAATTTTCATGAATAAATGCACTTTTTGTGATAAAACTATTAAAATACTCAGGTCTAAGCATTTTTACAGGGTTTTTCTTGTGTTTAAACTATCGAAATGGGCAGTTCTAAGTGTTTTTAAGAGGGGTTTTAATTATTCGCAGATTTTAGCTATTCGCAGGGGGCAGGTTTTTGTACACATCCCCTGCAAATACGGGGGATTCATTGTAATGTGTTCTTTCATGCCCAGTAGATTTGATTAAAATACTTTCTCTCCCATTTTAATTACGATCAATTTTCATCCATGTTGCTGATGCACGATAATTTACAGTATAGTCGTTAGCAGCTTGAACATTGTTTTCTCAGCTTCAGCTACAACTTGCAGCTTAAATTTAGCAGTATATTTCCTTGATCTTTTATCCATACCAAGTAAGGATATAATGTAAGAATATATCAGTCCTATTCTGCTTAGCGTCATTTGTGCCATAACCTACGGTAATTGTTTATTACCGTATGATGGTTGAAATACAGGTAAACATAAGCAAAACAACAGTTTCTTGGTCAGTTGTTTATGGCTGTACACATTTACGCAAGAGTATAACGTTATCATTCTCTTTTACTTTTGTAACTAGAAGATGGGATAAAGAGGTGGAGGAAAAGTTGTCTATTGTAATTTGGTCGCTCTCACTGCCTGATTATGCTGCTGCCTGTGCCCTCATGAAATTTAAAAATATTTTATAAATAATATTGTCTTATCGGTATTAATTGCTTACCCCATTGCAAAATCAAATTATCATAAGGTGAATCATAACTCAAGCATTACCTGAGTATTTTAATAGTTTTATCACAAAAAGTGCATTTAGTCATGAAAATGAGATGAAAATACAGTATTTAGTGAATATTTCTCAGTGAAAAATACTGTGAATGGGCGAATTTTCCGCAAATAATGGGTAGATACGTTCCAAAGAGAAATCCGTGAATACATGAGTCCGCAAATCGTGAGGACACGAATACGGGGGGTTTACTGTATATGTGCATAACAAAGTATGTTATGACAAAGTACCTGTAAACTTTACTGATCTGCAAATATCGAGTATTAGAATACGAATAAAAAATGATAATTATGTAATTTATCAAACCAAACTAATAAAAATAATGACTTTGACAAACTTAAAGAAATACTTAATAATGCCAAGGAACCAACATTAATAGTAGGTGATTTTAATGCCCACAACCCGATTTGAGACTGTAATTTTACAGACTCAAATAGAGCAGGAAGTAAAATAGAAGAATTCATAGATTCATATGACGTGTGCTGTATAAATAACAAAATCGGTACATATTTTTCTAAAACACATGGTACATTTTCCTCAGTCTACTTAACTCTATGTACAACAAACATAGTTGACAGATTGGATTGGAATACAGTTGACAACTTGCATACAATTGATCATTTCCCAATACTAATTTCATTATTACAAAATAATCCCACCAAGCATGTCCCCCAATATAACATTTATAAAGCAGATTGGGAGCAATATGAATTCCACACTAGGAATATCCCACCATTTGAATATTTAAAAGACCATTATGAAACTAATAAAATTCTTGTTGATTTCATTACAAATGTTGCTGATAAAGCAATACCAAAATCCAAATCTCATCCAACAAAACACAAAGTCCCATGGTGGTCTGAAAAACTAACAGAATTGATAAAAATAAAACACCAAATTGGAAGATGATGAGACAATTTGAATAGAAAGTTCAGTAAAATAAACAAAACATTACCAATATTAGAAGGAACTTTACAAAAACTGACTATATTATTATTAGAAATTGATACATTAAAACCTCTCTATAACAAAATATCTGCAAAATTTAAAAGAGAAGTAATTCAAGGAAGAATCATTTCATGGAGGAAATATGTATCAGATCTTTCTAATAATACTCCCATACAAAAAAATGGAAAATTTCAGAAAAATAAATGGTACCCATGTTAAACCACCTAGACATGCCATAATAAAAGATGGGAAAAGAATACTTGATCCTAAAGAAATAAGTAATGTAATAGGAGAAAATTTAGCAAAAGTAAGTAGTGACAAAAATTTGGATGAGCATTTCTGCACAAAGACAAATAGTATAGAATTAATAACAACAAATTTTGAAACAATAGAAGATATATATTATAATAGAAAATTTAATGTGGAAAAGATGGAATTTGTTCTGTTGAACAGCAATAAATCTGCCCCTGGAGGTGACAGTATTTATTTTGAAATTATGCCATTTAGCACCTTTGGCAAAGACATACAGTACTTATTAGGGTTTTATAACCACTTATGGCTTCGGAATTTACTTCCTAATGAGTGACGTAAAGCTGTAATTATTCCTATCCCCAAACCTGGAAAAGATCCCAGTAATGTGAACAATTACAGACCAATTCCTTTAACTAGCTGTCTATGTAGATTACTAGAAAAAAAATGGTAAATGCTCAACTAACATGGCACATTCAAGAAAATAAAATTTTGACTATTTGGGTCACAATGTAACTGATCTACACTGGATTCTCTGTCTGACTTAGAAGACCACATACGACAAGGATTTGAAAGAAAACAAATTACTATAGCTGTCTTTTTTTACATTGAAAAGGCATATGATACTATATGGAGATATGCAATATTAAAAATGTTACATAAAAATAGCATCCGTGGACATTAACCTAGGTTTATCGAAAACTTTCTGACAAATCGCACTTTTCAAGTGAGAATTGGTGATGTATTGTCAAGTACATTTCCACTTGAAAATGGTGTTCCACAAGGAAGCGTCCTTACAGTAGGCTAGTGGCTTACTGTTTACCTTAGCAACAAATGATATCAGTAATAATCTACTTATCGGAATTAAAAATAACTTGTATGTGGGTGATTTTGTCATATATTATTCAGTATCTCGCATAAAACATGCAGAGCAAATCATTAAAAAACTATAGTAAAAATAGATGAATGGGACTCATCTGTAAGCTTCAAATTTTATATACAAAAGACTCAAGCAGTAATGTTTTATAAAAATAAAAAGTGGAAAAAGGTGAAGAAATAGATTTAAAAATCAGAAATCGTTCCATACCAATTGTCCAAACAGCAAAATTTTTGGGATTAGTATTTGATACTCACTTGAACTGGAAAGCCCACATAACATACATGAAATCAAAATGTAAAATAGCATTAAACCTAATTAAAAAACTATCAAACACCACTTGGGGGAGCTGATAGACATACCCTTACTTTACTGTATAAAGCAACAGTGCTGTATATTGTTGATTATGGAAACGAAACATATGGCTCGGCATCAGACACAATGCTGAAAACGTTAGACCCAGTTCATAATGAAGGCCTTAGAATATGTTGAGGAGCTTTTCGATCATCACCAATGTCTTCTTTACAAGTTGAATGTGGTGAACTGCCTCTCTCTTTCCATAGAGAGCTAGTAACAATGAAGAGTGCCTTGAGAATTCAGACAAATGATTCTCCAACCAAAAAATTATTTGGATTAAGAGATGTGTTTATAAACAATCATCCACCTCCTTTCCCAATTAGAGCTAGGAGATTGTTTGAGTCACTAAATATAAATATACAATTATGTTTAATATTAAAATTACCTCCTTGGACAATGAAAAAATTAGAATTTTTACACACTTGAAATATTTATCAAAGAGTCATTCATATACTCCAGAATACTGTAGACGACACACAGTAGAACATGTAATCCGAAAAGGTCCACATTACGCAATATACACCGACGGATCTAAGTCACAACACGGAGTGGGATATGCTGCAGTATCCCCAGACAAAACATATCAGTTTTCTCTACCAGATAATGCCTCAGTTTTTAAAGCTGAGTTATATGCAATAGTATCAGCCATAAGAATAATTAGAGAAGCCACATGTAATAATTTTGTGATTTATAGCCACTCCAGAAGCGCTATAGAAACCATTCAAAGCTATAATAAAAATAATAATATTGTACAGCATATAAAGTTTTCACTCCATGAATCGTATACTAAGCGGAAAAATATTGAAATATGCTGGATCCCTGCCCATGTAGGGATTAAAGGAAATGAAGAGGCTGATAAAGCAGCTAAAGAAGCAGTCCACATGACAAGAGCAAATATACACATCCATATTAGCAACTATACAAGATATATAAAAACTATCATTGTAAGTAAATGGCAAAACATATGGAACAAAGAACCAGAAAATAATAAATTAAAACAGATAAAATCCAGTGTTGGAAAATGAAGTTTGTCATATCAGAGAGAGAGACACACACACACAAGTAATTCTGACATGTCTTCAAATAGGCCATACTTGTTTGACACATAGACACTTAATGAGCAGGCCATGTGGCCCTCCTCCCAAATGCCCAGATTGCATTGTGTTGATAACAGTTAAGCATGTAATGTGTGAATGTCCAAAATATAACCTGCAGCGATCATCAAATTTTGGAAATAGACCAATAAAAGAAATTTTGTCTGAATCTTCAACATTTTCAGTAATACCCATTTTAATGTTTATGAGAAGCTGTGAGTTAATTGATAAAATATAAAAAGTCAATCAATCTGTATAATGAATTTTAAAACAAGTAAATTTTAAGATTTTACCTAATTTATTTTGAATTTTAATATACCTTTTTAGTGAGTATATATGGAAACATGAGTATAAATGTATTTATTGTGTGAGTGTGTTCCAGTATGAAAGCGTATGCCTTTTTACAGCTTTTAATTTCATTTTCATTTTCGTTCATTCATCATTAACAAGTGACGTATATGGTCCCAGTGCTAGGCTTCTAGCCTAGACTTGTCATTTCATCCTAATCCTTCGGGCCAGCCCTATGAGAGCTGATAGTCAGCGCAGTGGTCTGGTTAAACTTTTTTTATTTTAATTTTTCCCAAGGGGATGCAGTTTTCTCTTTTACCCTAGGCTTTTTGGCCAAGAATGAGGACCCATCCAAGCCCTGGCCTCGTTCTTTCACCATTGAGAATTTAATGGACATCCTTGTCTCCGAGGAAAAAGAGAGAGTACTCTGTCTAGTCAGAGCTCTGAGGTACTATCTGAGTAGGACAGAGGAGATCAGAGGTCCATCCAGTAACCTCTGGTATTCAGTTAAGACCCTTCTCGCCCTCTGTCTAAGAATGCCTTGTCGTTCTTCCTGAGGGACTTGATTTCAGAGGCACATTCACAGATCCAGGAAGACATGTTGCCAACTTTTAAAGTGAAAGCTCATGAAGTCAGAGCAGTATCTATCTCTTTAGCTTTCAAGCACAATATGGCCCTAACTTCCATTCTTCAGTCGACCTACTGGGAGTGCAGGTCTATTTTCACATCTCACTGTTTGAACGAAATGGAAACAGTGTTTGATATTGCAGTACTTTGGGTCCGTTATAGTGGCTGGCATGGTATTGGGTGAGGATTCATAGGAAGCACTCTTTTTCTGCCTTGGTACAGGGTTTTCAAGTTTTAGGGGGTCTGGGGGTACAGTGTACCTGGAGTACCCACCAGTCAATAGTGAATGGGTTGTGGTGTTTTATATAAGTAACTTACCAAGTACAAGCAGTCCCTGGTTATTGGCGGCTCGGTTATCAGCAATCTAGTTTTACGGCGCTTTGTCTAGCAACAAAAATCATTGATAACCAAAAACCAGTGATTTTCAGCGCCGGAAATCGCTGATTTTCGCTTATCGGCACCAATAATCGGGTATTGGCACAGATACACACCTAAAAGAGGTGCTGATCTTGGGTTATCGGCGCCAAAAATCGACAATTTTTGGTTATCAGCAATTTTCACTTATCTTCACGCTGTCAGAACAGAACCCCCGCTGATAACCGGGGACTGCCTGTAATTATATAGCTATCAATTTCTATTAACCGGCAGCTAAAATTTGAAAATTCGCGGTAGCAATTCTTTTGTTTTGTTTTTGGTGTAAGTAGCTAGCCTGTCCACTTTCGGGGAAGAAGAGGAACAACACAGCCAGAAGGATCAATTTATTTCTGCTGGCTTTCCACAAAGGTTGTAAGCAGCAGTGTAAATTTTGGACTTTCGTAGGCTTTACTGGTTATTTTCCATGAAGTATTGCTGAAGTATTTTTGATTCTTTTGGTTTCCTTTCGGCATTTATTTAGTCACATTGACTTGATTTAGACAATTTTCAGAATTTTGACTTTCCCTTTTTTTTTTACTTGCTTTTGATGATGTCCGACGCAAGTACCACTAGCACTCGTTATTGCAGCAAAGGCTGCAATACGAGCTTGACTTCTGCAAAATACAATTTGTATACTGTGTGTTCTAGTTGCAGGGGTCAAGTGCACTCTGTAGATCTGACTTGTGCTGAATGGGACCCTAGACAGTGGAAAATTTTAACTTCTCACGTTTCCAAATTGGAAATAGAGAGGATACGGAAAGCTAATGCTAGGAATGACAATTCTAGCTAGTCAGGATTCTTTGAAATCTTCCAGTGATGTTCCTGTTATTTCTGTCATATCTCCAAACCCCAGTTCTTAAGCTATACCACCTGTTCCTGTTCCCAGCTCTCACACTTCTGACCCCAGTGCCATTGCCATCCTTGAAGCGAAATTCAATTGCAAGTTTGAGTTATTAATGCATTTTGTCTCAGTTGGGTGATACAGTTCTTAAACTTAGAACTGAACGAAGTGTTCACAGTGAAGTGTTAGTGGAGGAGCTGGCTGTCCGTCCCGCCAACTCTCCTAGGCGAAGGTCCCTGACATACACCGCTGCACCTGGGAGAAGTCATACTGGAGGCCCATGGGAGGTCGGTGGGGTCTGCCCATGGGCAGTCAGCCCCTCAGTCGTGCCTGTAGCCAGTTCCCAGGTGACGACAAAATGCCATTGGAAAGGTGTTTTCTCGGATGTGCATTGTCTTTCCTCCAGTTCCGAAGCGTCGAGTCCTAACTGCATGCACCAGTGGCACTTAAGGACTAATTCAGACCGCTGATGAGGTTTGCAGGGGTTGTGTCTAGCACCCCTCAGGGGCCTAGTATGCAAGTGAAAGAGGGTGAGCCCTCTTGTAGTTTTTGGGACAGCCCAGAACGTTTTTCACCAAAGGTTTCTCCTTCCAAGTGTCGTGTCGGATCCCGATCGATCCAAGCGGAGACGAGTTTCTTTGGAGCACCCATTAGCACCCAAGCTGCCCTCCGTTTCTGAGCATGCTTCATTGACAGAGCGCCCTTCGGCTCCCTCCCACTCCTCCAGATGTTCGTTATCTTCTTGCATTGTAGCGGTGGCAGAAGCGCCTGATCCCCAGTTGGTATGGAGCACCCATCGGCACCAGAACTTCCAGCAGCTCCCAGGCATGTAGCATCTTCCGAGCTCCCGTTGGCTCCCAAGCACTCTGTATCTCCAGAGCTCCCAAGCACCCAGCTGCGCCTGGACTTCCAGTAGCTCCTGGGTGCCCATCGATGTCCAATCATCCCTCTTCTCATCGTGTGACGACAGCGTCTTCTTCTGCGCGCCAGTTATTGTAGACCCGGCTCTGGCTCCCATACAGAAGCGCCTTGATGACATTTTAAGTTTTTTGAAACCTCAACCTCTGCCATCTAGCGCGTTACAGCTGCCCCTGTCTCCAGTTTTGTCTGCTGAGTAGGAGGCTCAGGATCCGGAAGAGGAAACTCCTACCATGGCATATTCAGCTCTCTTGCGTTTTCTTCGCACCTTTCCTGACATCTCTCCAGCGGCTCCTTCTTCTCCAGCTTCGACTTTTCAGATGAGCAATATTCAGTCGGAATCTTCCAAGCTTCCTAAATTGGTGCTATCTACTTTGGCTAAGAAGGCTATGCACGAAGTGAATTGTTGGTTAGCAGACGAGAGAATAGGGGAAGGCTGTGTTCTGCTACTGCCCTTCATGTTTGTTGAGGAGGCACTCATATTATGCTACGGAGAAGCTCCCTCTCTGGGTGTGTCTGCCTCTGCCCAGGAGGACTTCTCAGGTCTTGCTGAAGCCTCCTGTAGGTCTGCCTTTGCAGCAGCGAAGGTGATGTTTTCTTCCACAGAACTGGCACTTGTTGAAGAATATCTTCAAAGTTTTAGAAGTGGTCAGTTTCCTGATTGGGCAGTGGGCGGCCTGGCCAAGAAAATCCAGGACTATCCTTCTGTCCCCACGGACCTTTCAACTGATCATCTCGGCGTCCTTTCCTGTATGGACAGGGATTAGAGATGCTTCTCGTGAATTAATCTCTACATATTCCAAGGGTATTTTAAAGAAGAGAGAGCTCTGGTGCTCTTATACTGCTAAAGGAATCATGTCAGCGCAGAAATCGGTCCTTCTCTTCTCTCCTTTTGTGCATGACTTCCTTTTCCCTCAATCAGTAGTAATGGTAGTGCCTCAGACTTGCAAAAGATGTCAACACAAGATCTCCTGGCTCAGTCCTCTAAACGTGCTAGAGAGAACATCTTGTTTAGTGCCAAGTCATCGTCATCTCCTCTGCAGCATCAGCCTTTTCGAGGAACAAGGCAAAGATTTCAGTCAAGGCCTAGATCAAACGTCCGATTCTCCTCCAAGGCCATCAAGAAGTCTTCAAACAAACCTTCATCCAAAAAGTGAGGAAAGTTTTCCCCATGCAGCAGTGGGCGCCAGTCTCGTTCGTTTTTGGGAAGAATGGAGCAAGAGAGGAGCAGAACAGTGGGTCGTAGAGGTCCTCAAGAACAGATACTCTGTTCCCTTCGAAGACTATCCACCCTGAGTCAAGAAACCCATCGCATTGACTGCCTATTCGATAAGCTCAAGAAGGTTTTCAGCCCTATCAAAGGAAGTTTCTCCCCTTCAGAAAAGAGCTATGGAGGTAGTAACAGATGTAGAATCGGAGGGGTTTTACAAACACCTGTTCGTGGTTCCGAAGTCTTCAGGAGGATGGAGACCAATACTGGATATCAGCACTCTGAATGTCTTCGTATGGAAGATAAAATTCAGAGTGGAGATGAATTGCTCATTTCTTGTTTCCATTCATCAAGGGGACTGGATGATCTCCATAGACATGCAAGATGCGTACTTCCATGTCCCCATACATCCATACTCGAGGAAGTACAGTAAACCCCCTGTATTTGCGGGGGATGCTTACCATCCCCTGCAAATAGCTAAAATCCACGAATACTTAAAACCCTTCTAAAAAGACTAATAACTGCCTGTTTTGATAGTTCAAACACAAAAAAAAAACTAAAAATGTTTATGGAGGTGTTATCCTATTAATGATGAGGTTAGGTTCCAAAAAACCCATTGTTCGTTGGAAAAAAACATATCTTGAATGTAGCCTAGCCTACACTAGGGTATTCAGTACCATGTATACACATATGGTAGCCTAGCCTACGCTGTAAAGTATACTCTATACATATGCACGGAATAATAATTATTAATATCAGCTAATTCTGGAGGTTCATGCAGTGACTTATGATAATTCAATACAAAGAAAAATTGAATAAACAAGAATTAGCTTAGCCTACACTATGGTATATTGTATGCATATACGGTAGCCTAACCTACGTTATACTGTACTCTATATTCTCATATTAATATCGTATTATACAAGCGTCAACATAACGCATATGCATCTTTTCCGTGGCTCTTTTAAAATGTTATGCTTTACTTCACTGTATTCAATAATATTGTATATATTCTTATACTGTATTGCTTTTGTATTATAAATTTAGATCATAGCGATCAATGTGTTGGTTTGAAAATCGATTACTCGGTAAGTTTATTTCACCATATTTAACTCAGTTCAGAGCACTTTTCTTGCTTCTAGTTAGCGTAAATGAATCTCTAGGTACTTTATTTAAATGGGGCAAGGTTATGTTCCGTTATAGAAAGTGTTTTTAAGTTGAAATATAACTTAAATACGTCTCGTTGTGAAATTAATTTAGCTAATTTTTTCATTAATAGATGACGTTGGCCGTTTGGGGGCATGTTTGTTTTATGTAAAAAAATTAAGATTCTGTTTGCTATTTTCCCTTGATTTCATCATAATACGAGCTCTACATATTTATCGTTTATCAGCGTAAAAACAGCAGTAATATGTGTTCTTTCATGCCCAGTAGTTTTGATTAAAATATTTTCTCTCCAATTTTAATTATGGTTGAGTTCCATCTGTGTTGCTGATGCACGATAATTTATACAGTAGTCATTAGCAGCTTGAACATTTTTTCTCAGCTTCAGCTACAACTTACAGTTTAAATTTAACAGTATATTTCCTTGCCGATCTTTTATCCATAATGAGTAAGGGTATAATGTAAAAATACATCAGTCCTATTCTACCTAACGTCATTTGTAACACAACTACGGCAATTGTTTACTACTGTACGATGGTTGAAATACAAGCAAAACAGCTGTTGTTATCCAATTCGGTTATAAGCAAAACAACAGTTTCTCGTTCGGTTGTTTATGGCTGTACACATTTACACGAGTATAACGTTACTAACATCACAGTTTTTAAAAGTAAATTGTATTTTTCCTAACTATACAAACCCGAGGTCCTTTACGTTAGGAATTACTTTCTGCGTAGGCTGGAAATGGCCTTTGAACTTTCGAACAAGGTGGTTAGGCAGTTAACTACCGTCCGGAAGGGGGGGGTACCACCTGCCCAAATGTAAACATGCCAATTTACCCTTCAGCCCAGGTACCAGATTGAGGGGTGGCATGAGGTGGACATGAAATGTAATGTAAAGGACCTCAGGTTTGTATAATTAGGAAAAATACAATTTACTTTTAAAAATTGTGATTTGTTCCGACATGATATACAAACCGTCGGTCCTTTACGTTAGGAAGACTCACTGGTTGGAGGGAGGAATCTGAGTGAGTCTCTATGAACTGACTGGAGTTCACCACACCTTGTCTTCCCTTCGTGGTTGATAGATCGAGGAAGGGAAAACTGCCTCTGACAAAATGATCGGGTTGTAAGAAACGCAGGATCAATTGTCAGACTTCTGGGTCCCTTTGCATGAAAGAGGAATCGTCAGTTCATGCAAAGTAGGCTAGGAAGAACTTGGAGTCGGATGACATAAAGGCAGTCACAAGCATTGGGTTTGTCTTATTGTCATGGTCTCCTTCCCCCCTTTGCAAGGAGAAGGAGTAGGGTTTCCTCTATCAACCTGAACGGAAAATAGAACGGGAGCTCCAGTTGGGTGCTTACCTGCATCGACCTCCAGATCCAGCATGTAACGGCACGTCCGCTCCCTGCCCGTGGGAGGAGAGCCAGGATGGGGAGAAAGAAGAGAGGCCAGTCACCCGACATTTATTCTCCCAATCACAACTGTACATCTGTCCTGTTAGAGGAGCCGGGTAAGCTACACAACTTGTTGAGCAGCCACCACAGTACCCAAGGAAAAAGTGTCCAAGGACTTGTGAACAACATCCCGGAGGTAGAAGGAGGTGAAGGTGGTTTGTTGGGACCACACGTCTGCCTTCAGCACCTGCAGAACCGACATGTTCTTCCAGAATGTGAGGGACGGACCAATGCTACAGACTTCGTGAGCTCTCAGACGAAGCGTACTGGTGTCGTCTTTTCCAGCAGCAGAATACGCCCTCCTTATCGTCTCACGAAGCCAGAAGGAGATGGTGTTCTTGGACACTTCTTTCTTGGTCGAGCCAGTACTAACGAAGAGTCGTCGACACTCAGGCCGGAAACGTCGATTCCTCTTCAGATAGCGCCGCAGCACTCTAACAGGACACAGTAGCATCTCGTCTGGTTCACTACTTACAAAGTCCTCTAGGGAGGGGATCGTGAAGGACTCGAACTGTGTGTCACGGACCGAAGGATTCTGAGTCTTCGCTACGAAATCCGGAACAAAATTGAGCATAACCGATCCCCGACCCCTCGAGTGTTTAACATTGAAGGAAAGTCCGTGGAGTTTGCCAACTCTCTTCGCCGATGCCAGGGCTAGCAGAAAGACGGTCTTGAGGGTCAGATCCCTGTCTGACAACTCTCATAAAGGCTCGTATGGTGCACAAGTCAGGCTCCTTAGAATGAGAGTCACATTCCACGCAGGGGCCTGAGGTCCCTGGGTGGGCAAGACCTTTCAAAGCTTCTCATCAGTAGGGAAATCTCGAAGGAGGAAGAAATGTCTGCTCCTTTCAGCTGCAAGACTAGGCCGAGTGCAGTGCAGTAGCCTTTTACAGCTGAAACGGAGAGAAGCTTCTCTCGGCGAAGGAAGATAAGGGAGTCGGTGACCTGCTGATTAGTAGCTCCGACCGGAGAGATACCCTGTCAGTGACACCAACCACAGAAGATGGACCACTTCCCCTGGTATACCGTTACGGAGGATCGTCTGAGGTACCTGGCCATCTCTGTTGCTGCGCAACGCGAAAAGCCTCTCACTCGCAGGAGATGGTGGATAACCTCCAGCCATGAAGACACAGGGACTGCACTGACTGGTGGTACTGCTCCATGTGGGGTTGACACAGCAGGTTGGGCCAGGGGGGTGGGATCTCTCTTGGTGCCTCGGAGAAGAGAGCTAGCAGGTTGGGATACCAAACAGCCTGCGGCCATTTGGGTGCCACCAGAATCATTCTGAGATTCGGAGTGATCATCACTTGGTTGATCACTCAGCAAATCAGACAGAACAGAGGAAAGGCATAAACATCAAGGTTGTCCCACGGGTACTGGAACGCGTCCTCTGCAGCGCCCCATGTGTGCGGCACGACTGAGCAGAAAACCTGGAGTTTTCTGTTGTGCCAGGTGGCGAACAGGTCGATGACTGGACGCCCCCACAGGTTGAATAGCCTTTCTGTCACTTCCGAGTGAAGGGACCATTTGGTACCGATCACTTGATTCTGATGGCTGAGCTTGTCTGCCACGACATTCCTCTTGCCTGGAATGTATCTGGCTGACAGCTCTACCGAGTGGGCGTGCACCTGCACCATCAACTGGTGGAGCAGAAGGGATACTAGACCCCCCTGCTTGTTGATGTATGTCACTACCATGGCATTGTCCCATCACTTGGTCCCGGAACTCTTGGAGAGCCAGGAAGGCTGCTTTGAGTTCCAGGAGGGTGATGTGAAGGTACTTGTCATCTCGGTGCCACACTCCTGAAGTCAGCAACTCCTCCAGGTGTGCGCCCCATCCCTCAGTCGATGTGTCTGAGAACAGCAACATGTCCAGAGGGGGAGTATGCAGGGATACTCCTATCAAGAGGTTCCTGTCGTCCATCCACCAGCGAAGGTCCTCTCTCACCTCCTCAGAAAGAGGGATGAGAAAGGACTGGGGGTCTCGGGACTGGGACCAATACTCCTTTAGTCTCCATTGTATAGACCGCAGGTGCAGACACCCATGAGGTACCAGCTTCCCCAGCGACGACAGGCGACCGATGACAACTTCCCATTACCGGGCTGGCTGCTCCTGTCGTGACAGGAACAGCTGTGTTGCCTGCCTGAACCTGCTGATACAAGAGACCGAGGGAAAGACTTTCGCTGCTACCATGTCTATCAGGTACTTTATCCTCTGCTTGGGGGTGAAGTCTGACTTCTCAATGTTCACCAAGATCCCAAGATCGCCAAAACTCAAGTAGTCTATCCCTGTCCTGCAGCAACTGCAAGCTCACGGACTAGCCAGTCGTCGAGATACCTCAATAGACGTATCCCGTGCGAGTGGGCCCAAGCTGACACGAGAGAGAAGACTCGTAAACACCTGGGGAGCGGTCAAGAACCCAAAGCAGAGTGCCCTGAATTGGAAGACCATCTCCCTGAGGATAAAGCAGAGGTACTTGCGAGAGGATGGATGAATGGGTATTTGGAAATGCATCCTTCAAGTCCACCGTAAGCATGAAGTCATTGTTCCTGATGGAAGCAAGCACAGATCGCGCTGTTTCCATCGTGAACCGAGTCTGGCGAACGAATCGGTTCAGGGGAGAAAGGTCTATGACTGGTCTCCATCCCCCTTTGGCTTTCTCTACGAGGAAGACATGGCTGTAAAAGCCTGGAGACTGGTCCGACACGACTTCCACAGCACCTTTGCTCAGCATGGCTTGCACTTCTTGCTGTAGTCTGGAGTCCTTTAGAGTTTCTTGGATGTAAGTGCGGAGATGGACCGGAGAGTAGGTGAGGGGAGGCCGAGACTCAAAGGGTAGTAGATATCCCTTCTGAAGGACACCCACTATCCAGGTCTCGGCTCTGTGTCGCTGCCATGTTGCCCAATGGCTCGACAGGCACCCCCCTACCTTCGGCAGCATTTGGGGGGAACGCCGCCCCTAGCGTTTCCCCTTCTTCTTCCCCTTGCCTCCTTTTCTGGATTGGAAAGCGAGCTGAAAGGGGCAGGAAGACCCACCCTTTCTGGAGGAAGAAGAAGTCTGGGTGTTTCCATGGGACCCCTTCGAAGACTGGGACTTCTTAGGGGCCGAGGAATTGCCAGCCTGGCCACCGTGGAATGCGAAGACCCAGAGGTCTTGGCCACTTCCTGGTGGACAAGCCGATCGCTCTCATCGGCCTGGCGCTTGTCCATCACAGCGTCCACCAACTCTCTAAGGAAGAGAGAGGCGGAACCCAGCAATGGTCCATTCCACAGGGACATTGCCAACTCAGACCCCACGGACCTGGAGAAGTGAGAAAGAATGGCGTCCCTTCGCTTCAGGACCAGGTTATCCCACAGGTTTGCCTGTCTGGTGGGCGAGGTAGGAGTAGCCCTACCTCCAGACTGGCACAGTCTCCAGAAGGCAGAGTCCTCCCCGGGTATGATAGCGCCCAAGGAAGCAGCCACCTTGGATACTGTGAAAGACTACAGATGGAGCCAGGAGACTGCCTGGAAGGCTGCCATGGCAGTGGATTCCAGGGAGAGAGGGAGATACTCTCTGCAGCAAGTTGCTGAAATGTGAGACCTGGATCCAGACGAACCAGGTCCGGGTCAACCTGTTTAGGCGGTAATGCCCTCTCCGACGGAGCGTAGAAGTGTTCTGGCAAGGCAGAGAAGGGGGAAGAAGCTTATCCGAGCGGTTCGATCTGAGAGAATTGACCTGCCCAGACACAAAACTATTCACTTGATCAAGTACCCCCTCAGCAAGCGTGGACCACGGCAGCCCCACTGAAGCCTTGGGCTCCTTCTTAGGTCCCCAGTAGGATTCGAGGCGCGAAGGACGATCCACAGACGAGGCAGTGGTCCTTTCCCCTAGGTCGTTGTGCTGACGAATCAGCGCAATAACCTCAGCAAATGCCCTCTGTATCTGCGGGGTGTCCTCATCCTAGGGAAGAGGACCCTTGAGTCCTTCCAGAGTGTGGTCCTCCCAATCTACCCTCCCTGCAGGAAGGAGAACCTCTGCAGACCCCCATGATCCTTCCTGCACCACGCGGGTGTAAGACCTGGCCGAACCGAGGACCGAGCCAGGCACATACGCCCCCGAGGTAGAACTCTGGGGAGACAACTCGCCAGAGTTCTTCCTGTCTGACTCGTGCCCCCTGGAAGGAGCCCAGGAGGTAGAGGGGACAGGCGAGGAGAATCGGGCGCTCCCACTGGCCTTGGTGGCAGAACCAACGGGTAGTGGGCCGGGAGTGGTCACCAACCTGCGCTGGTGACAGCAGCCCGGGTCAAGGAGAGCGCTTTCACCTGGCAAAGCAGTCTCCCGAGGAGAGCAGAGTGGCTTGCACGAGTTGAGCCACGTGCTTGCCTTCCCCGAGCCAGGCTGGCCGCGTGGACGTGGCCAGGGACTGGGAGGAGTTGAGCCCGCAGCTGGCTGGCTCGAACTTGCGCTGTCCTCTAGACACGCCCCAGTCTTCTTCGAGGCCGAACTCTCAGGAAGACTGAGTAGGGGACCTCTTCTCTGATTCTCCAGGTGTCTGGACCTGAGGACCGGTGCACCTTCCTGGGAACCTGGCTTGGTACTCGAGGGAGTACCGGCAGGAAGAGTAGGGGCACCTGCATGCCTGGACTCTTTCTCTCGACCCACGCCTGAGTCTGTGCGGAGAGAGATTTCTCCTGTACCAGACTGGGGTACTCGGGTCTCCATGGAAACCCGGGTACTCCGAGCGACTCGCGAGCGAGTGTCCAACGTGGACCCGCTGGCCTTAGAGGCAGACTTCTTTGGCGCAGCAGGGGGAGTGCGGACCGTGGTCTGCATGCCCTTGGCTCCCGATACAACTGACCCGGGGGTCAGCACAGTGGTTCCCTGATCCGTGGATCGGAAAGAGCCAGCAAGAGATCCCACTGCCTTCCCTGTGGAAGGAGGCAGTCCCTTAGAGGTCTCAGTGCGAGGCTTCTTATGGGGGGGAGTGGCAGGCTTCTTCTTCTTCTTTGGCTGGTGAGCCTCAGAAGGAGAAGAGGAAGAAGAGGCAGCAGACGAAGACAATGACACCTTTCGCGATCTCTTCTTTGACTACTTCGTCATCTTCCTCAGGATTGAGGCCAGGTCCCCAAACCATTCAGGAGCAGCCAAAGACACAGGAGCACCCAGGGGGGCCACAGCAGCAGGCGCAACCCGGGCAGCGGAGACGGTGCTCGGGCCAGCAGTTGCCGGGGCAGATACACTCGTGTGGCAGCCAGGGATGTCCAGGAGAGAAGTCAGGGTCGGAGGCACGGGTGGCACGTGAGCATCCAGGCCGGGCCGAGAGACAGGGAAGCGAGGAGCCGGGACCATGGTCATAAATGAGCTAGGGTCAGCAACTGGAGCAGGCATGGGATGGTGTGTGGCAGGGGCAGCCAAAACCTGGGTGTCCAGATTTAAAGCCACCGTCACAGGTAGCTTCCTGAACGCTGACACAGTGACAGTTGTGGTGGTGGAAGCGGTAGATGAGTGGGTTGTCACTGGAGCGCCAGACAAGTGGGACACCAGGCCCTCCAGTGACAGAACGCCAGGTAGACCCAGGTGCAGCCAGGCAGGACAAGTCATATACCTGGTCCATAGAAGGTGCTTCCACCCCCAAACCTGAGGATAAAGTCAGGTCAAAATGGGAAGCCTCCACTCGCTCCTGGGGGAAAATTTTGCACCCGGAGCAAGGAGAGGCCCCAGAGAGGGTGTCCTGAGCAACCACTCCCCCACGCCCTTCCACACCCAATGAAACAAATGAGGAAGGGGAGGGGAAGTCCTCACCCAAGGGAGAGGGAGCAAGCAGGGGAAGTTCACTGGGAGGGAGAAACGATCCCGACGGATTAGCCACCACTAGAGTCGTCGGGAGCATGATACCCTCGGACAATTCCTTGGCGGGCTTCTGATGGTAGTGTCTCCTCCCTTCGAACCTCCTCCATTGCTCGGGAGACCAGGCACAACACTCACTACAAGGAGCATCGCGCGAACACACACGTCCCCTGCAAGTGGAGCAGAGGGCGTGTGGGTTCTTGTCGATGCTGGATCGAAAAGTATTACAGTCATGCCTCGATCTTACACGATTCGAGTTGTGCGAATTCACACACACACGAACTTTTCACTGGAACCTAACTAATTGGCATACACAATTTTTTTCACAGACATGCGAAATTCTTGAGAAACCCTGCAAAAGTGGTTATGTTTAATTTCCGAAGTAATTTATAAGTTTTCATGCTTTTATGTGTAAAATCTGTATGAAAAATGCATTTCATGCTTTTTATGTGTCAGATCTATATGAAAAATGTATTATTTTTATTTTTGTATATGCATAAATATGATGGAAAGTTAATTTCAGCACATTCAGTTAGTGTACTTTTACAAGATGTGGTACCCATATGCAAAGTTACTGCACTTTTCAAAGATGACACCCCTGCAGAAAATGCTTATTTAATGTTTAAAGTACAGTACAGTACATTTATAAGTTTTCATGCTTTTAACTGTAAAATCGACATGGAAAATTTATATTTATATTTTTGTACATAAATATCATACAAAGTCTTTGTCACTAGGATGTCGTTACATGACCTTGAGATGAGGTTGTTCAGTCACGCTCGTTTGATAAAATGGATTCATTGATGTAATATCAGAGATGTAACTAAAAGTTGTATAAGTGTCATTCTTTGAAAATTACTTTAACCTTGGAGAAAAGTGCTGGTGCAATCTGTATGTTCATGTAATTACAGCACGTTCAGCTGGTGTACTTTTACAAGATGTGGTACCCATTCACAAAGTTACTGCACTTTTCTAAGATGATATCCCTGAAGAAAGTGTGTTTAATTTTTGAAGTACTATTTTATAAGTTTTTAGTTGTAAAATCAGAATGGAAAATTTGTATTTATATATTTGCACATAAATATGATACAAAAGAAGTACAGTAGTCCTGGCAGAAGAGTTTCCTCTATCTGAAGAGGAGGTCTCTGAGGAGCTGTAACTCCTCAAGTAAGCTGTGCAGTCATACCATCATCATTCATTGGACTGCACAGCTTATTCATCATCACCTTCAAATCAACATTCATCACTGGTGATATGTACTGTTTTTTATTACAGTCCAATATTTTTAATGCGTACTTATCTCTCTCTCTCTCTCTCTCTCTCTCTCTCTCTCTCTCTCGTAGTTAGCGCTAAAACATATTTTTACAACTTATTATTTCTCTGTACGTCATTACCTGTATGGTATATAATTTTAAATTGATTGAATTTTACCTGTACTGTACTACCTTCTACGAACATTATGTACGTTTTTTATATTTTATGGAATTGTACCTTTGTTATGACTGTGACGCATGACGTTTTGCCTAGTGACGCAAAGAAAACAGCTTTTACTCTAAGTGAAAATGAAAACGGCATCCCATGAATTAGGGGTAACATTAGTATACGTACACACCTACTGTAAATGCGCTATTATGAAACTTTGCAGTACTCAATTTTAATGTCAACCATTTACTGTATTTCTTTTTTAAGGATAATAAGCTAAATTTTAAATAAAATTACGTTAACTTTAGTTCATTTAAAAGTTAGCTTAATACTTTGGGAGCATGATTAGGGTCATATTTAGCACTTAAACTCTGGACATAAACATTTATTAGCATTTTTAAAGACCATGCCAAACTTACACGAAAATTCACCTTGCACAAGGGGCTCCGGAACCTAACCTCGTGTAAGTTCGAGGTATGACTGTACATCTCTTGCTCCCTACCCCAGGACACACACACTGGGGATAGGAGGGTTTAGAAGGCTTATCAACATTCATTATAGAAAAGCAAGGAAAGTTCCCACCAGGAAAGCTGAAGGGCAGTCAGGCAGAGAGTGAAGAACTATGTCTGCATTCTATGATGACCGAAAGCAAATTGGAATGTTTACATCCGGGCAGGTGGTACTCCTGCCTCCCGGACAGTAGTTAACTGCCTAACCACCTTGTTCAAAAGTTCAAAGGCCGTTTCCAGCCATCGCTGAAAGCAATTCCTAGTTTAAAGGACCGACAGTTTGTATATCTTGTCGGAACAAAATACTTTTATCATTCTCTTTTACTTTTTTAACTAGAAGATGGGATAAAGAGACAGAGGAAAAGAAGTTGGTCTATTGTAATTTGGTCTCTCTCACTGCCTGATTGTACGCTGCTGCCTGCACCTGCGTGAAATTTTAAAATATTTTCTAAATATTGTCGTATCAGTATTAATTGCTTACCCCATCACAAAATCGAATTATCGTAACTCAAGCACTACCTGGGTACCCGAGTATTTTAATTTTTTATCACAAAAAGTACATTTAGTCATGGAAACGATATGAAAATACAGTAATTAGTGAATATTTCTCAGTGAAAAATACCACGAATGGGCGAATATTCCGCGAATAATGTGTATATATGTTCCATTGAGAAATCCACGAATAGGTGAGAACACGAATACGGGGTGTTTACTGTACCTTTGATTTGTTTTCTGGGACCAGATTTTCCAGTTCTAAGCACTGTGCTTCAGACTTTCAAACGGCTCCTTAAGTTTTCACCTGCATTCTCGCTCCAATAGCGAGCTGGCTTCATCTAGTGTCGTGCACAAGTTTATTTTCATAACTTGTGTGACAGATTATTGTTCCCTTCTTACCTGCGTCTTTCTTCTAAGTCGGTGAAGTATTCGTCCACAGTGTCTCTTCCGTAGTCAGCAGCTCACAATATTCTTTAGAAGGGACATATATGAAATGTAATTATATCTCTCAGAAAGGCGTAATGGAGACGAATGGGTAGCTTATTACTTTAATGATGAAAATTAATTACATACGCAAGTACAATTACAGTTACAGTTTTACTGTCTTGAAAACCACTCTTGCTAGTCGAAGTTCAGTTTATGTCTGGTGAAGGTTATAGCCCGGATTCGGTCAATCCACCTGATTTCCTCCAAGTCGTTAGCCATGGCTGTATCTAACTCCGTCACTCAGTCTAAAAATACAAGAAATGTAAAAGGAAAAATAGCTTAATAGAAACTTAAAATAATGTACTTGGAGATAGGCTATAGCAGAAAACTTCATAACTTTCCATTTGTTCTGTGGATGGGGGGCTCGCACTCAAAACACCCGTACAGTATATACATACATACACACATACACACACACACACACACACACACACACACACACACACACACACACACACACACACACATACATATATATATATATATATATATATATATATATATATATATATATATATATATATATATATATATATATATATATATATATATATATATATATATACAGGCGGTCCTCGGTTTATTTAATGTTCCGTTTTGCGCCAAGGTCGTAACCCGAAATCGCCAGAAGTCGAACACGTCGAAAATCGTCAAAAATCATAAGAAAACCTTACTTTTAATGCTCTGGGCATTGAAAACGATGTAAACTGCATTATTATTGAGTTTTACATCAAAAACTTCAAATACATTATTCTGCCATTTTAGCCATATTTCTTCCGGTCGATCGTACAGCACGACGCGTCAGAACCCCGAACATGCGCCGTAGTTGTGAAATAATTTCTGATGAATATATTTGAAAGCGCCAGAACTGGAACGCTGTAAAGTCGGAACCGCTGTGAACTGGGACTGCCTGTATATATATACAGGTGCTGCATAAATAACGCCCTTGTTTAAGTGGAGCAAAATTAAAGCCTGTTTGATTATCCTTATTTTTCAAACATAATACTACACAGGTTAATAGATAAATATAAGAGATAACAAAATTAATATAATGCTTATGCAGTTTAATAATGTTCAATACAAATGATATTTCGGCTTTGCACCCTGATATTAAATTCAGCTGATAACAATCTTATGTTTCAGCACCATTTTTATTGTTTTGATAGTACAATTGGAATTGCTTTTTACTTCTGTCTTGTTAATCTCTATGGTTGTATAAAAATATCTGAAAAATGCAAGATTTAGCAAATTAATTAAAGAAAATAATAAAATAAATATACATTATATGATATAAAATTAAAAAGGGCCTTACTTATGCTACATTATTAAACCAATATATTAATATATATATATATATATATATATAGAGAGTATAGAAGAGTAGAGAGTATATATATATATATATATATATATATATATATATATATAATATATATATATATATAATATATATATATATATATATATATATATATATATATATATATATATATATATATATATATATATATATATATATATATATATATATATATATATATATATATATATATAATGCCCACGTGGACGACAAACTTATTATCAGGGCTAAAACCCTTCTCGGTAACATATATGAAAATATATTATTTCCGAGGTAGAACGAATTGGATATTAAAGGACATTTGTAACTTACTGATTGTATATGAATCACGGTGATGTGATAAAAAGTCATATATATATATATAGAAGAATCGCAGGGGAAACACACCTGACAAACATCTCAGGTACATCACATGATGCATCTTCAAGGCTGGAAAATTACAGACAATAAATACTTAAAATGTCACTTATGCAATGGGAAAAACTTCTTTAAAAATTTAAAAATTTTAAACATTTACAAATACAAAAAATTAAAACAAGAACTTGAAAGGAACACCTACCAAGGCAAGAGCTAAAAAGTGACTAAAAAGACAAGGACATAATAAACAAACGAAAGAAACCTATAACGAATGTGGAGAGTAGACAAACAGGTGGTTATGCTATAAACAGTTGTGTGAAAGGCAATTGGGTGTTTAGTATTGGTACATTATTTTTTATAAAAAGCGACTCCAACACCATCAACTCATCGTCCTTGCAGGCAGTTCAAATAATTTTTAAATTATTTATATCCAAGCACGTACCACAAATCTTAGAATGGTTCCGAACATTGGATAGTTTGGGATTGGACAATGTGCAACCGGTCCTGAAGCTGACACCTATTTATTTAATAAAAGATATGTGGACGACACCTTTGCCGTGTTTAAACGCGATTTTAATGCAGATTCCTTTAGATTTCAATAATGCCCAACATCCCAATATATTAGGTTTACAAAGCCGAGAAAGAAACTGTAGTTCTTTATCATTTTTTGACTTACGCATCACCAGGAAAAATAATGGGTTTCAAATACTCTTACAGGTTTGGGCACCAATTTTTATAGCTCACGTAATTTCAATTTATGTTGAATTCTCTCTCTACCCTCCTCCACAGGGCATATTCTCTGACTTCCAGCTGGACAGCCTTTCATAAAGAAGTAGAGTTCTTGGCTAATTGTTTTCACAACAATTGTTTCCCATCCCACTATTTCCATTGAGTACTTAATAAGCTCTTAACCGCAAAAATGAAACAAGCTATTCCCACATATACCGTTCCCTAATTATGTATTTATGCTAAGTTCCCTTTCCTTCATGACAAAAGTTTTAAAAGAAATGTATGAATTCTTAATTCCATCAAGTGAATTCAAGCCAGCTGTAAATCTGAAGTTGGATTCCACAAAATCCTCTAAATATCCGTTCTTTTTTCAGAATGAAGGACAGACTAAGCCCTTCCTTGACATCCAACATTATCTATAAATATAAGTGTCCCAGATGTAGTCTGGGAAGCTACATTGGATGTACGAGGAGGCTTCTCAGGGTCCATTTCTGCTCCCACCTAGGTGTCAGCTTCAGGACCGGTTGCACATTGCCCAATCCCGAACTATCCAATGTTCGGAACCATTCTAAGATTTGTGATACCTGCTTGGACATAAATGATTTTAAAATTATTGGATCTGCCCATAAGGACGACGAGTTGATGGTGTTGGAGTTGCTTTTTATAAAAAATAATGTACCAACACTAAACACCCAATCATCGTCCACACAACTGTTTATAGCATAACTGCCTGTTTGTTTATTCTCCACGTTCGTTATAGGTCTCTTTCGTTTGTTTATTTTCTCCCTGTCTTTTTAGTCACCTTTTAGCTCTTGCCTTGGTAGGTGTTCCTTTCAAGTTCTTGTTTTAATTTTTTGCATTTGTAAATGTTTTAAATTTTTAAAAAAGTTTTTCCCATTGCATAAGTGACATTTTAAGTATTTATTGTCATTAATTTTCCAGCCTTGAAGATGCATCATGTGATGTGAAACGTTGGCAGAATAAACTTGATCTTGTAAGAGACATGCATGCCCTTACCTCTTCAACCTGAGATGTATATACTGTGTAATATGTATATGTATATATATTATATATATATATATATATATATATATATATATATATATATATATATATACATATATATATATATATATATATATATATATATATATATATATATATATGTATAGTGTTGCACTCTAGAATGGTATAATATCAGAGGAACAGTGACTCATGGAGACTTCAGTTTTTATGGCTGGTGTGAGTTTTGCCTTGTGAGCATTTGAAGACCACCACAGTGACGACACTCCTTTATTCAAAGGCCATAGGAAAGTGAGTACAATAACTCATGAATGCTTATATCTTTTCCCTAGATATTTTTTGGAAATACCTAGTTGTGCTGCAGTGAAATTCTGCTATGTCTCCATGATGCATTTTCCCATTCTGTTTCCATTGTGCATTTTTCTGTTTTGAATATGAATGTCTTGTAACACCATTTCAGGTTTTAATATATATGTTTCTTTCAACAGGAATTCTGGGTTCGTCCTGAAAGGACGAATATTTCGGAAGTGATGTTTTCTGAGTCCAGTCCCGTGTCAGCCGGTGAAATTCCATTACAGCACGAATTTCTAGGTATAACAATGCTAGATATACCAGAGAAAAAGAGTTTCAGGAAAGCTGCCATTACCTCAGTCGCATCGCCTTAAAAGACGCCGGTATAATGAAGGGTGAGTGAAATACCACTACCACGGAATATACCGGAAGATCTCTCCATCAAAACCCCGTAAAAGAGCCGGTGGAGCCGCTACAGCTCCCACACTCACCGCCAGGACGGCACACCAGCCGCCACTCATTTCATTCCATTTTCTAGCACGTGATCCGTTCGCTTCTTTTGTGTGCTCGTCCCCTTTTTGGATTGTTTTTTCATCACCTACAATGGCATCGAGCACCTTTTCCATCTCTAAGTTAAGTACCATCTTCTTGTGGGGTTTTTGATCTGTTTTTGGCTGTTTGGGTTCCGCATTACAAATATGGAGATCTTTCATGATGTGCCACGGCGCCCTCACAATATGTCGATCATGAGGCTTAATTCTTCTGTTCTTTCTCGGTTGAGTTGCTCTGCCGCTTATATATATAGATTTTAGCCCTTGAATTCTTCCTGGTGGTTCCAAGGGTGGCTCCTCCATTTTTGCTTTGTTTTGTATTTGGCCTGTCGGCCTCTCTCTCTTAGGTGATGCCCCATCTGGGTACTCCCACCAGGTTGTCTTTTTCATTTAGTCTCAGGCTATTATTTTATACTCTGAAGATGGTGCTCTTTCTTTAGTTTTAGTAATTTTAATTTATTTTGTTTATTGTTTTTGGTTGTGTGGTTTACCTCTAGTGGGCCTCCCTCCCGAGGTAGGCTACGCTCCCTGTGAACGTAATTCTATTTTGATTGTTTTTATATGATGGTTGTAGTGTGGGCTCCATCCCTGCCCTGGGTGCGGAGACTGCTGAGAGAGTTTTGGTGGCTGCTCTCCAGGATCGCCACGGGCCAGAGTGAGCCCTCTTTGTCCTCTTCCTCCAATTTTGGGGGAATCGAGTTCTTGGATGTGTTTCCTCTAGGCTAGTCGCTCTACTTATCCCCCTACTGATCCCGGGGTTGGCTCTCAGCACAAAAAATTTCTCTCCCCTGTTGGTTCCTCCTCTCCTTTACACTCTTTTCTCCTTCCTAACCTATACTAGGTTAGGGTTTATATTAGGCCACGCCTATGAGGAGTTGGGCTTTGGGCTGTAGCCCCTGGAGAAGGCTACCCTTCCAAGTTCATTTGAGGAAGGATGCAGTTGAGCGGGTGTCATGTTCTCCTTGTCCCCTGTCCCTTCCGGGTAGCCTGCTCCTCTTCACTAACCCCTCCCTCCTCAGCTTTGGCGACCGTGGCGGTGACGCTTAGATGGCGCTTTTTCCGAGTCCGTGGGATTCCTCCCATTGGTAGAGGGATTCGCCCTCCCATACCGTCCCCAGCTTCGCTGTGGTGGGGTGGGTGGTCTGCTTGCTCGAAAGTACGTTCAATCCCGTCTCATACCTCTCATCTCCCATCGGATCACGGTTAGGTGAAGGTGTAGCCCCGCCGCATGTTGCGAAACATAGACACTTTGCCCGCTTGTTTCCCGGCGGGAGGTGATGGTGGGATGATTCTATGTCACGCAAGCATAACGGACTCCTCCGGTCTCCGGAGTATTACCATCACTTGTTATTTTTATTGTTGATTATTGTTATGATTATTTTGTTTTACCATATACGTGAATCTGGTCCCACACCCGGGGGCTCCGCCGTTATTTTTCTGGCAGCCCTTATGGTTGGTTCCTGGTTTCTCGTTCCTTCATTCCCCGGAGTCTTCCGGGGTCTGAATCCTTACCTTCCACTCTGTGCATTTAAAGCTTATTACCCAGTTTATGTGGGGAGTTCTTCTACGCCGAGTATTCCAAGGAAGGCTGAGTTTCCGGCCCTGCCGACTTATTTTGCTTGGAGTGTGAGGTTCAAGATACCCTTACCTTACAGACTGCCACAGAGGAGCCGGGTGTACCGGCCCCTTCAACAACCCCATGGACACGCAGTGTGCCGGACCCACGCTGGTTGTGCGTCCGACTTGACGTACCTGGTTGTTTGGCACCGATGGCTGTGAGGTTTGCTTTTGCTCTCTCCCTCAACCATCCAGGATGAGTCGGTGCGAAAGTCTTTCCTCCGTCCATGCTCCTCGCGATATGTTGTTTATATTCTCCGTCTGGACTTTTCATTCCTGGCTAACTGCAGGTTTCTTACAGGCGGATCTAAGCTTCCAAGAAGTCTGCCTTGAATCCTCCGCCTGGGTGGCTGTCTGCAGGAATGTTCAATGGGAAGCCCACGCCCGACGCCAGGTTGAGGGACTTGCTTTACCCCGGCGCACGGTGGCGGCCAGAGTGCCAGAAGAACTTGCCACCCCTATCATTCAGCAAATCCGCGATGCGACCCACACCCCGCGGGACATCATGTACGCCGAGGTCCGGAGGATGCTACGCTCTAAATCTCGACTTGGAACCGATGAATACGGAGCAGGACCAGGTGGTAAGTGGTGAGGTGAGGATATTGGGCGGGCCCCTTGTTTGACTCTGCTTCATCTGTCTCTCTTCGCTTAGGGAGCTTTGTGAAGTCTTCTCTTGGGTGATAGAGCCCGTCTGCTATCCCCAAGTTGAAGACTTCATGGAAGGCGACAGGCTACAAGTCCTCGACTTCCAAGAAGGCACGCTTCTTTCCCCGCCGGCTAAGGTTTCAGGACCGTAGCCTCCGGGAGAAATCTAGTTCCTCCGCAAAGGCGCGAGTAAGAGGGTTGCAAAACCAAGCCCTCCTCACCTTCTTTGATGCGCAAGCCCTGCCACTGAGCTGTACACAAAAGTTCACAGAGGACCTAGATTCTAGGTTTGAGAAGATCTCAGGGATAAGTTTGCCAACTATGATACGTACTGGCAGGTTTGGCCTGCCAACCCAAGGCAGAACCGCAGTATTCTATCCCCGACACCGCGTGGACCTCCCGCCGCTTGATGTCGGAAACCCTTAAGTGTTCGCATCTGGCCATCCAACATGATGGCAACCATTTAGACGTGTCTGGGCAATGTAGGACGGTGTTGGAGGAGCTGAGTTCTTCCTCCGATCTCTTGGGTCTCCTTATCCTGGCTTCAGAGGGCTTACTGAAGAAGCCTGATTCGTCAGACAAGGTACCTAGGGAGACTGTCATCATCCCTAGACCCGCCCAGTCGCTCTCCCGCGCCGCACTGACGGAGTGGCAGGTAGTGAACACAAAATTGCTCCCTTTCAAGGGCAATTTCACGATGTTCACCCTGGGAGAAGATCTTCCCACCTTGCATGGACAGTTGCTCTGGCCACGCCCGAGCATGCTTTGACGGTAACTTTCTCAATTAAGGAAACAGACCCTACTTCCCTGGCATTCCCAGGAAGTAATGAGTTCTGGGTGGACGCCTCGTCCACTTTCACCGTAGGCAAGTTGACCCTCTTTGGCGCTCTATCGCGTTTAGTGAACAGCCCTGCTGCCGGAATCTTTGCTAGCTGGGCGGAGTTTGAGGCCCGACTGCTAGCTCCGGTCCTGGAGCTCCGCTGTCTTACTCGAGGCTACCGCCGCCTCTCGTTCGACGAACCCTTTTCCAGGTCCTAGCTGTCTTTCCTGGCGAAAGCTCTGTTAGACGATATGAGCTTCATTATGGCTAGACTGAGGCAGAAAATTTATTTTACCGACGCTGCCAATCCGCCACAAGCCAACAAGCTCATTAAAAGCTGATCTGGGACTCCAACCTCTTCCCTGAAGAAGAGGTTAAGATCCGCCATGCTCCGAGGCCACATCGGCCACCTGAGTCTGGCGTGTTCGGGTGGGGAATTCCACTTATAAGCGCAAGACCCCAGAATCGGCCGGCCCTCAGACGAGAGGAGGCAAAGGTTCAGGAGACATGTTGCCCCATCAGGCGGTGGTTCAAGCCGCCCGGTCTTGGCAGTGGCCCAGCCATCTACCTCTAAGTCCCAACCCCAACAGTACGTGTTGGTCCAACCAGCGGCGCCCTCCTATGTATCCTCACCAGCATACAACCCTACATATGAAGGCCGTGGATTTTTTCACGGCCTCAATAGGGTTGCAAGGGGAGGAAGGGGCAAGGCCCCCCACAGAGGAAGGCCTAACACCACCCCAAGAGGAAGACCTGACGTGGTAGAGGGAACAAACCCGCCCCTCCCACCGAGAGAACGCAGGCGGTCGCTGTGCTGGTTCAGGGACCAATGACCTTTCAGCCCTTGGGCACACAGCATTGTGTCCATGGGACTGGGGGTGGAGCTGATCAAGAATCCTCCTCTCTAAACAGATTTTACTTTAGCCACCCACATCAATCCTACAGGATTATGTAACAGAATTGCTCAACAAACGAGCAATAAAGAAAGCAAGGCACCTAAAGTTTCAAGGCAGGCTATTCACTGTCCCCAAAAAAGACTCCGATCAGCAAAGAGTGATCCTGGATCTGTCAGCCTAAATCTCTACATAAATGCGCATAAGTTTCGCATGCTTACGGTAGCTCAGGTTCGACTTACTTCCGCTGCGGAGCCGCCACCACCTCTATCGATCTTTCAGACGCTTATTATCACGCCCGGCGCGCTGAACTTCTCTCAGTTCCTCGGTTTCAGACTGGAATCGTTTTCCACTCTTCAGGGTCATGCCCTTCGGGTCTGAACATTGCACCCAGGATATTCACCAAGCTGGCAGATACGGTAGTACAGCAGCTCCGGTCCCAAGGAATTTCCTAGCAGCCGCACCTGGACGTTTGGATAACGGCCTAACTGTTCCGGAGTGTCAAAAGCCACGCATACAGTCACCAATTTCATAGAGTCATTGGGTTTTCAGCGAACAGGAGAAGTCCCGCTGACTCCGAGTCTCGGGTTTCAGTGGCTGGTCTTCTGGTGGGATCTGTCCTCCCACACGTTATCTCTCCCCTCCTTCCAAGAGGAAAGAGATAGCATCTCCCTTTTCACCAAGAGGTTTCTCAAAAACTGGCTGGCATCCTGCCGGGTCCCAGGAAAGAGTCCTCGGGTCTCTTCAATTTACCCCAGTGACAGACCTGCTCTGAAAGCCAAATTAAAGACATAAACAGAGTGTGGCGGAGTCGAGCAAAACACCAAGCCTAGACAAGGTCTCTATCCCTCGAATCTTAAAGACAAGACTGCGCCTTGGGACCACAGTCAAGGGCCTGTCCAAAAACAGTTCCACTTCAATTTCCTCCGCACTAGTTATCCACACAGAGCTTTCTTAGGCGGTTGGGGGATATTCACCAAAACAGAAAGTACAAGGAACGTGGTCCACAATGTTTCAGCAGTTCCATATAAACACCCTGGAAGCCATGGCGGTCTTTCTAACGCTGAAGAAAATCCGCCCTCCCAATCGGATTCATATCAGGTTGGTGTTAGACAGCGCAGTGGTGGTTCATTGCATCAACAGGGCTGGTTCAATCAGGTCGAAAACCAAGTGATGGTAGCTATCTTCTCCCTGGCGAACAAGCACGGGTTGGCAATTCCGTCAGCCACCACCTAGCAGGAGTCCGAACGCGGTGGCGGATTCCCGTCCAGGAATCACCCCGCTGGAGACGGAGGGTCCCTGGATGCGGAATCTTTCCAATGGATTGCCGGTTCGACCTAAGTGATTCGTTCGCAACGGAGTGTTAAACTTCAAGCTCCCCAGCCACGCAGCCCCAACCTGGACCCTCAGGCGCTCGCCACAGACTAATGACAGTAGATTGGAACAATTGGGAGAGGATTTATCTGTTCCCTCCAATAAATTTACTGCTGAAAGTATTACACAAACTCAGGACATTCAAAGGTCAACCAGCCCTAATAGCCCCCTATTGGCCGAAGAGCAGTTGGTTCCCTCTCCTTCAGGAACTGGGATTGTGGAGTCTTCGGATTCCCAAGCCCATTCTGACCCAGACAGTACAAACCAAGACTGTGTCAGCTTCCTCAAGGATTCAAGATGCCCTAGCTTTATGGACTTTATAAAGTTCGCAGCCCAAAAAGGAGTGTGTAAACATTGACCCTGTCAATACCTGTTTTTAGAATCAGATAAAAGAGATTCTACTATTAGACAATATGACTCAGCAGTCAAAAAGTTAGCCTCCTTCCTGAAAGCACTAGCCAAATATGACGACTAATTTAGAGTTTCCTTCTTAGGTCACTGTTTGGAGAAAGGTCTGGCCCTGCCACTGCAAGCCAACACAGTCAAGTCGGCATTGAAGAAAGTATTTCACGCTTTAAAATCGACCTTACAGATTCCTATTTTTCATCCATCCCCAGAGCATGCGCTCGTCTGAGACCAGTATCACGTCCACATTCGGTTACTTGGTTTCTCAATGACGTCCTTAAGTTAGCATCAGAGTTGGATAACTTCCATTGCTCTTATCAGGATCTGTTGGCAAAACCTTATTTTTAATTAGTTTGGCTTCAGGTGCTAGAATCTCAGAGCTGTCAGCTCTCACTAGAGGTGATAATTTTGTTAACTTCCTCCCATCCGGAGAAGTCCTCCTTTCCCCTGATCCTAGATTTTTAGCTAAGAACGAAGACCCACAGGACAGGTGGTCTCCTTGGAAGGTGGTGCCCCTTCCTCAAGATCAATCTTATGTCCAGTCTATACACTAAATCCACTTCTCAACTCACAGAGTAAGTCTGGTCCTCTTTTATCAGGGAGAAAGGGTACTTTTCTTAATGGTATAAGGCAAACAAATTCTGTATTTCATTAAACAAGTCAACCCAGATTCAGTTCCTAAAGTTCATGATATTCGAAAGCAGTGGCTACTTCTATTAATTACTTTCATAATATGGAACCACTGAGCTGACCATCAGCTCTAATAGGCTGGCCTGAAGGATTAGGATGGAATGACAAGTCTAGGCTAGAAGCCTAGCACTGGGACCTAATAGGTCACTTGTCAATGATGATGAATGAAAATGAAATTAAAAGCTGTAAAAAGGTATACGCTTGCATACTGGAACACACTCACACAATGAATACATTTAAACTCATGCTTCCATACATACTAAAAAGGTATATAAAAATTCAAAATAAATTAGGTAAAATCATAAAATTTACTCGTTTTAAAATTCATTATTCTGATTTTTTTTTTTTTTTTTCCAATTAATTTGCAGCTTCTCATAAACATTAAAATGGGTGCTATTGAGAATATTGAAGATTCTGACAAAATTTCTTCTATCGGTCTATTTCCAAAATTTGATAATCGCTGCAGGTTATATTTTGGACATTCACACAGTATATGCTTAACTGTTATCAGCACATTGCAATCTGGGCATTTGGGAAGAGGGCCACATGGACTGTTCATTAAGAGTCCATGTGTCAAACGAGTATGGCCTATTCAAAGACATGTCAGAATTACTTTAGCTTGTCTTTCTCTCTGATATGACGAACTCCATTTTCCAACACTGGATTTTATCTGTTTTAATTTATTATTTTCAGGTTCTTCGTTCCATATATTTTGCCATTTTTTTATAAGGACTGTTTTTATATATCTTGTATAGTCACTGATAGGGATGTCTACATTTGTTCTTGTCATGTGGACCGCTTCTTTAGCTGCTTTATCAGCCTCTTCATTTCCCTTAATCCCTACATGGGCAGGGATCCAACATATTTCAATATTTTTTCCCTTATCATACAATTTATGGAGAGAGAACTTTATATGTTGTACAATATTACTTTTTTTATTATAGCTTTGAATAGCTTCTATAGCACTTCTGGAGTCGCTATAAATTACAAAATTATTATATGAGACTTCTCTTATTATTTTTATGGCTGATACTATTGCACATAACTCAGCTGTAAATACAAAAGCTTTGTCTGGGAGAGAGAACTGATACGTTTTGTTTTGGGATACTGCGGCATATCCCACTCCGTATTGTGACTTAGATCCGTCAGTATATATTGCGTAATGTGGACCTTTTCGGATTATATGCTCTGCTGCATGTTGTCTATGGTATTCTGGAATATATGAATGATTTTTTGATAAATATTTCAAGTGTGTACAAATTCTCATTTTATTCATTGTCCAAGGAGGACGCAATTTTATTATTACAGGTAATTGTATATGTATATTTACCGACTCAAACAATCTCCTAGCTCTAATTGGGAAAGAAGGTGGATGATTGTTTATAAACACATCTCTTAATCCAAATAATTTTTTGGTTGGAGAATCATTTGTCTGAAATCTCAGAGCACTCGTCATTGTTACTAGCTCTCTATGGAGAGACAGAGGTAGTTCACCACATTCAACTTGTAAAGATGATGTTGGTGATGATCGAAAAGCTCCTGAACATATTCTAAGGGGTTTGTATCGGCACCTCACTCGGTGGGACTTTTGACATTGGGAATGTTTACAGGGCGGAGGCCTGTGATTGTGACAATCTCACCCTTTCTCATACAAGACTCCATTTCATGGAGCTCGCACTGGGGGTAGTAACTCCAGCTTGGCATTTAGCTTTTCTCTGGTATATTTAGCAATAGATTTACCTAGAAATAAGTGCTGAATGGTTATTTCACCGGCTGACACAGGTCGGATAACCCAGAAATAGAGTCTAAAAGATTGCTCTTTCTTTCAGTTTAGGGAAAGACTTTACCTGCTACTACTACAAGGCTAAGGGGTTTACAATTTTTTAACATAATTTCTACATCTTCAAGATAATAAGTAGCAAAATCCAAATTGCACTTCCACTGTGCCACATTAATAACATCCTCAAGAGACGAATTCTTCAAAAAACTAAAAGACATAGCAACAGCTCTTGCGCTATGGATATTTACCTTCAATAAAGCTAAGAGATCTGGATTTAGTTATTCATGAGATAGTCTTACTAAATGCTTACCAAAAAAGACCTCACATTCTTAGATAATGGAGTGTTAGGTTTTCTAACTCTACAAAATAAATGGTTAACTCTGTCCCTAACAGGCTTAAACCTACAAAATAAATGGTTAACTCTGTCCCTAACAGGCTTAAACCTACAAAATAAATGGTTAACTCTGTCCCTAACAGGCTTAAACCTATCTAAATAAATTTTATTTGTTCTAACAGGGCAGAGCAAAGCCTCTTCTTCATTCCCTGCCAATGAGCTTAAATTTGGAATCCTTACCGTTCTCAGTAGTAGCTTAGCCTTAATGTCATTCCTTAGAGGAACCAGGTGAGCTACAAAACTTGTTGAGCAGCCACCACAGGACCCAAGGAAAACGTGTCCAGGGATTTTTGGGCAATATCCTGAAGGTAGAAAGAGTTGAAAGTGGTCTATGGCGACCACACCCCCGCCTTCAGAACCTGAGGAACAGACAGGTTCTTCCTGAATGCGAGGGAAGGACCAATGCCCGACCTCATGGGCTCTTGCCTGGAATGTATTGGAGTCCTCCCTGCCTGACGCAGAGTACGCCTCTTTCTTGGCTGAGCCAGTGCTAAAAACGAAGAGTTGTCAACACTCAGGCCGGAGATGACGAGTTCCCTTCAGATAGCATTGCAGCACTCTAACATGACACAGTAGCATCTCGTGTAGATCTTCACCTACAAAGTCCTCTAGGGAGGGGATCGTAAAGGACTCGAATCTGGCATCAGGGACCAATAGATTCTGAGTCTTCACTACAAAGTCTGGGATGAAATCAAGCGTAACTGGTCCCCATCCCCTTGAGTGTTTCACATCAAAGGAAAGTCCATGCAGTTTGTCTGCTCTCTTCGCCAATGCCAGGGCAAGCAGGAAAACGGCCTTGAGGGTCAGATCCCTGTCTGACGACTCTCTTAAGGGTTTGTATGGTGCATGAGTCAGGCTCCCAAGTACGAGAGTCACATCCCACGCAGGGGGCCTGAGTTCCCTGGGAGGGTAAGACCTTTTGAAGCTCTTCATCAGCAATGATATCTCCAGAACGGAGGAGGTATCCACGCCTCTCAGGCATAGGACTAGGTCCAGAGCAGCCCTAAGCCCTTAACAGCTCAGACAGAGAGGAGCTTCTCTCAGAGAAGGAAGACAAGGAAATCCACCACCTGCTGAACAGTAGCTCTGACTGGAGAGAGATCCCCTCTATGACACCAACCACAGAAGAGAGCCCATTTTCCCTGGTAAACTGTGGCAGAGAACTGTTGCAGGTATCCAGACATCTCTCTTGCCCACAAGAGATGCTGGATAGTCTCCAGCTGTGAAGTGCAAGCAACTCAAAGGACTGGTGGAACTGTTCCATGTGCAGCTGACACAGCAGGTTGTGCCAGGGGGGAATCTCCTGGTGCCTCGACAAGAAGAACTAGCAGATCCGGATACCATGCAGCATGTGGCCATTTGGGAGCCACCAGGGTCATTCTGAGGCTCCTGGTGATCATCACCCTATTGACCACTGAATGGAGTAGACAGAAAGGTGGAAAAGCATAAGCATCCAGGTTGTCACATGGGTGTTGAAAGGCATCCTCTGCTGCAGCCCATGGGTCAGGGACGATGGAGCAAAACATCTGGAGCTTCCTGTTGTGTCAGGTGGCAAACAGGTCGATCGATGGGAGCCCCAAAAGCTCAAATAGCCTTTTCTAGAAGTCCATGTGAAGGGACCACTCTGTCCCTATCACTTGACCCTGGCGACTGAGCTCAGTCTGCCACTACATTCCTCTTGCCTGGAATGTATCTGGCTGACAGCTCTATTGAGTGGTCTACTGCCCACTCGTGTACCTGCATTGTCAACTGGTGCAGCGAGAGAGACACTAGGCCCCCTTGCTTGTTGACGTATGCCACTACTGTGGTGTTGTCGCTCTTCAACACCACAGTGTCCCATCACTTGATCCTGAAACTCTTGGAGGGCCAGAAAGGCTGCCCTGAGTTCCAGGATATTGATGTCAAGGTGCCTGTCGTCTCGGTTCCACACACCTGAAATCAGCAACTCCTCCAGGTGTGCGCCCCATCCCTCGGTCAAAGCATCTGAGAACAGAAGCATCTCGAGAGGGAGAGTGTGCAGGGACACTCCTAACATGGGGTTCCTGTCATCCAGCCACCAGGCTAAGTCCTGTCTCACCTTCCGCGAGAAAGGGATGGGAAAAGGTGGATGATCCCATGCTGGAGAACAGAACTCCTTCATTCTCCACTGGAGAGAACAAAGGTTAAGCCACCAATAAGGGACCAGCTTCTCCAAGGATGACAGGTGACCGAGAATGACCTGCCACTGCTGTGCTGGTTGTTACTGCCGGGACAGGAACTTTTGCGCTGCATTCCTGAACCTGCTGATATGAGAGTCCAGGGGGTTGACTCTTGCTGCTGCCATATCTATCAGCATGACCAGGTACTGTATCCTCTGCTTGGGTGTGAGATTGACCTTCTCGAGATTCATCATAACCCCCAGGTCACGGCAAAACTCGAGAGGGCGATCCCAGTCTTGGAGCAACTGCAGACAAGACTTTGCCAAGACTAGCCAATCGTCGAGATACTTCAACAGACGTATCCTGCGCGAATGGGCCCAAGCTGACACATGGGTGAACACTCGCATAAACACCTGGGGAGCGGTCGAGAGCCCGAAGCAAAGTGCCCTGAACTGGAACACTGTTTCCTTGAGGACAAAGTGAAGATACTTGCAGGAGGACTGATGGATGGGTATTTGGAAATGTTTGTCTTTCAAGTTCACTGTAAGCATGAAATCATTCTCCCTGATGGAAGCGAGCACTGAACAAGCCATTTCCATCTTGAACCGTGTCTGGCAAATGAATCAGATCAGGAGAGAGAGATCGATAACTGGCCTCCATCCCCAATTCTTTCCCTAAGAGAAAGATTCGGCTGTAAAAGCCTGGGGACCAATCTTTCACGACTTCTACAGTGCATATGCTCAGCATTGCCGCAATCTCCTCCCAGAAAGTGAGATCCTTTGGCAAGCTGAGTACGTAGGAACGGAAGAGGAACGGATAGTCGGTGAGGGCTGGGCGAGACTCGAAAGGAAACATATAGCCCTCCCCCTCCTGAAGGACATCTACTATCCAGGTCTCAGCTCTGTATCGCTGCCATGTTGCCCAATGGCTCAACAGGCACCCCACACCGACAGCAGCTTGTGGAGGGGAACGCTGATCCTAACGTTTCCCTCCCTTCTTCTTTCCCCTGCCTCCCTTCCCTTTACTGGGCTGGAAAGGTGGAGGAAAGGGAAGCAACCATGCACCTTTCTTGGCAGGGGCAGAAGAAGGCTGGGTTGTTCCTTGAGCACCCTTCGAAGCCTGGGACTTCTTGGGGTCTGAGGAACTGCTAGCCAAACCCAAAGGTCAGGCCATAGCAACACGCTTCGTCACTACCTGGTGGGCAAGTCGGTCGTTATCATTGATGCGACCCTTGTCCACTGCAGCGTCTACCTCTTCTCGAGAGAAGAGAGAGGCAGAACCCAGCACCGGTCAGTTCCGCAGGGCCAAAGCCGAGTCCGGGCCGATGTGCTTGGTGACTTGAGTTAGGGTAGCATCCCTCCTGTTAAGCATTAAGTTGGCCCCCAGATTTGCCATCTGGTGGGCCAGGTAGGTGATAGCCCTACCACCAGATTGGCACAGCCTACCGAAGGTTGAGTCCTCCGAGGGGTTGATGGACCCCCTGGAGGCTGCAACCTTGGACACTGTGAGGGGACCACATGTCCAGCTAGGAGACTGCCTGGAAGGCTGGCCTGGCAGTGGCTTCCAGGCTCACCACTTCTTGTTGCGTGAAGACTATGTCTTCCGCGCCAAGATGCTGCAGCGAGAGACCCGGAGCTAGGCAAACAAAGTCTGGGTTGACTTGTTTCGTCGACAGAGGGTCTGTGTAATATTTCTTCTGGCAAGGCAGAGGCGGAGGAAGTAGCTTGGCCGAGCGATTGGATCGGAGGGAACTCTCCTTCCCAGAGACAAGAGCGTTAACCTGATCCAGTACACCCTTGGCGAGCGAGGACAAGGCAATCCTAGAGAAGCTCTGGGTTCCTTCTTAGGACCCCAGTATCCTTCGAGGATGGAAGGGTGGTTGATGGATGTAGCCAAGGTCCCTTCCTTTGATTGCTGTGTCAACGCATCAATGTGACAATCTCCAAAAAAGTCCTCTGTATCTTGAGAGAATCTGCATCCTGGGGCAGAGGATCCTCGGGTCCTTCCAAGCCACAGTCCTCCTTCAACACTCTCCCAGCAGGTGGGAGAACGTCACCAGAACCCCCTGCTCTCTGCTCAACCACTTGGGCATGTGAGCGGGTAGGTCGGAGAACCTTGCCCGCCTTGTAAATCCTTGCAGTAGGGCTGTGACAAGACACAGAGTCCTGGTCACTGGCCCTCCTGTCTGCCTCGTGGTTCCCAGTATACCCCCAGGAAGTCAGGGGACAGGAGAGAGAGGGAGCAAGTACCCTTAACTGTCCTGTCGGAACCTACAGTCCCAGCAGAAGAGGCAGGCTGAGAGCGATCACCAACACACGGTGGTGATGGTTTCAGTATAGAGGGATGAATAAATTTGTTTGTATTTAGCATTTCCCAACGTTTTGTGAGAGAGAGAGAGAGAGAGAGAGAGAGAGAGAGAGAGAGAGAGAGAGAGAGAGAGAGAGAGAGAGAGAGAGAGAGAGAGTGTAATTGTCGTTGTGAGTGGTTCGGTTGTTGGAGTTCGTTTTATGACGCTGTCTGTCTGTCTGTCGGGAGTTTTTCGGTTTTGGGGAAGTCTTGGGCAGTTGAGGTCCAACCTTGAAAGTGAACGGGGAGTTCGTCTGGTTTTTTTTGTTTTGGATACCGGTACCGATATTGATGGTGCATGTGTCTCTTTTTTTTCGTTCGTTGTTGGTGGAGGGTTTGTTTGCAATTTTGTTTTGCGGTTTTGTGTGCTGTGATTGGCGACCGTGGACCTTTACCCATCTCCAGCAACCGAAGATCAGGGTGAGTGTTGTTTTGTTTGTGGGTTTGAATTCCGCCACATAATATTTGGCGCCCAACGTGGGGCAGCTGGTATTGCAGCTGCAATTGAGATTGGTGACTGGTAGTGTGACTGAAGAGAAGGATGGAAGAGGAACTGGTGAGGTTGAGAGAGGAGAATACGTGGTTGAGGGGTGAGAATGAGAGATTGAGGAGTCAGTTGGAGGAGATGGGGGGAATGCTAAGAAGTGCAAAAGAAGAAATGAAAGGGGAGATGAAAGAGTCAGAAGAGAGAATGGAAGAGAGGGTGGATAAAAAGTTGGAGGGAATGATGAAAGGTGTGGAAGAAATGGTGAAAGGTATGTTCAAGGGTGTTTTTGGAGAAGGGGCAAGAGAGAAAGAAAAGGAGGAAGAAGTGAATGGAAGCGTGAGTGATGAAAGTGATATGGGAATAGGAAGTAAGAAACGAGGGAATGAGAGGCAGGGTAAGGAAAAGGGAATGAAAAGCAAGGGAAGGAACAGAGGGAAAGTAAGGATAAGTCAGGGGAAGAAAAAGTGAAGAAGGGAAAGGGAAAGGAAACTGGTAAGAAGGGTAAGGGAAGTGGGAAAGGCAGGAAAGAAGGGAGAGGGTGAAGGCAGTAGTGATAGTGAGGTGGATGGAGGTGAGTGGATAAAAGTGGATAAAAAGAGGGGGAAGAAGAGTGTAATGAGTAAGATGAATGTAAGTGAAGTGGACTCTTTGTATTCGGAAGAGGGTATGAAAGGACAGAGTGAAAGTAGCGAAAGTGAGAGTGAAAGTGAGAAAGAAGTGAGAAAGGCTATGTATGTGTGAGGGAGGTACCCCGGTGTGAAAGGTATAATGAGTATGGAAGTAGGGATGTGCATGATTTCTTTAGGGAGTATGAAAGGTTTTGTCAGGATAAGTATGGGGAAAGTAAGAGAGTGTGGGCACGAGAATTAGGAGAATATTTGACTGGGTTTTGCTTGATATGTATAGGGTTATTATGAGTGTGGGAGATGTTGAGTATGACAAGGTGAAAGCTAGACTAGTTGAGCAAGCGAGGCGTATGAAAGCGAGTGTTAAGTATAAGAGGAAGAATGAATTTGATGAGGCAAGAATGAAAGCTGGGAAACCTTGTCACTGTATGCTTGTAGGCTGGAGACGTTGGCAAGGAAGAAGTTTGGGGATGATGGGATAGATGAATGTAAGGAGTTAGTATGGAAGTTGTTAGGGACAGTGCCAGATGGAGTTAGAGAATTTGTGAACTTGAAGCGGAAGGAGAAGAAAAGATGGACGAATGAAAGGTTGACTTGGGGAGAAATTTTGGAAATTGTAGAAGATTATGAGCTTGACAGGGTTATAAAAGAGAGCAGAAGTGTAAGTGTAAGGGCTGGGGTAGATGAGAGAGTGCCAGAGTTTGGAAGCTTTAGGGATGCAGTGTTGAGGGGCCCAATGAGAATGGCTGATAGTGTAATAGATAGGAGTGTAAGAGCAAGTAATGTGGAGGTGCCAGTGAGGATGAATGGTGGGTTTGTAAAGGAACAACGGGTTGGACGGGTTAGGGATAGTAGTGTACAAAGGGGAAGGTCGGTGAGTGGAAGTCGAGCGAAGTGTTTTAGATGTGGAAAGGAAGGACATACAAAGAATGAGTGTAGGTGGGCTTTAGGAGCGTGTTTGGTGTGGGCAATCGGGACATTTGGTAAGGGAGTGTACGAAAGATAGGGGTTAAATGCTACAGGTGCGGACAGGTGGGTCATATTGCTAATGGCTGTAGGGGTACCCGAGTGAATGTAATATGTGGCAACTGTGGTAAGAATGGGCATTATGCGAGAATGTGTTCAGAACCGAGAACGAAGTGTGACGAATGTGGAATGGAAGGGCATGTATCAAGTGTATGTAGACGAAAGAGGGTGACTGTGACAGCGAATTCGGGAAACTGAGTGTGAAGGGGGTTCAAATGGGTGGATCCTCCAGGATGCAAGCGGTGCGTGTGATGCATGTACGTGAGGGGTTGTTGCATGAGGATCAGCGATTTGTTTTGATAGAGTATGGTAGGAAACGTAAGAAAGGGAAGAACGTAAGTGAACGGAATGATCGTAAGTTGTGTGATAGGGGTGTGAGTGCCAAAGTGAAAATGAGTGATAAAGCGTGTAACACGGATGAATGGGATGGTATGAATAGAACTTATAGCATATGCGGGTTTGATATACTGTAACTGAGTTGACTGAACGTGTAGGGGTAAGTGAACGGTTGGAGGTGAGCGAAAGTGTAAGAGTAAGAGAGCGTAGCAGTGATAGACGAGTGATTGAAAGCATGAATGAATCGTTGCAAGAATTGGAAAGGTCAATGAGCGAATGGGATGGGTTAGTTGAGGAATTGGGGGAGGTATTTGGGAACGAGTTAGAGGGTATAGATGAGATTGTGGATGAAATTGAGAGTGGTAATAGTGAAGAAGATAGCGTGAATCTGAGAGAGAATGGAGGAGAAAATGTAAATCTGAATGTTGCTGGAAGAGAGAGCGAGTCTGAGAGAATGACTGCGTGCCCGCGAACGCGTTCTAAAGGACCTGCTGGTGAGCACCCATGGGTGTTACGTAAGGCGATTTGAATGCAGTGTGAAAGGTGTTGGTTGGGAAATGCTAAAAGGGGGGAGAATTATAGAGGGATGAATAAATTTGTTTGTATTTAGCATTTCCCAACATTTTGTGAGAGAGAGAGAGAGAGAGAGAGAGAGAGAGAGAGAGAGAGAGAGAGAGAGAGAGAGAGAGAGAGCAAGTGTAATTGTCGTTGTGAGTGGTTCGGTTGTTGGAGTTCGTTTTACGGCGCTGTCTGTCTGTCTGTCGGGAGTTTTTCGTTTTTGGGGAAGTCTTGGGCAGTTGAGGTCCAACCTTGAAAGTGAACGGGGAGTTCGTCTGGTTTTTTTTTGTTTTGGATACCGGTACCGATATTGATGGTGCATGTGTCTTTTTTCGTTCGTTGTTGGTGGAGGGTTTGTTTGCAATTTTGTTTTGTGGTTTTGTGTGCTGTGATTGGCGACCGTGGACCTTTACCCATCTCCAGCAACCGAAGATCAGGGTGAGTGTTGTTTTGTTTGTGGGTTTGAATTCCGCCACATCAGGGGTCTAGGAGTCACTCCTCTCATGCAAACACAGAGGGGGTTGTCCTGAGGAGAGGGCAGAGGCTCCTGCGAACGTACTCGAATGCTCCCAGCAGGCAAATGAGCCTGCTTGCGTGCACGCAAACGGGGTCGACCCAGGGAGAGCAGTCACATACTCTCGGGCGTGAGCTTGCCGTCCTCTCGACATACTCCAGTCATCTCCCAGGCCAAAGCCTGCTGGCAGGGAGATGACTGCAAGGGGACCTCCTTGACACCACTCCCGGTGAGTGGACCTTCGAGTCAGCCACACCTTCACGAGACCCTGGTAGCGTACTCGGGCGAGTAGCAGCACCTGCCTGCTTAGACCCCGTCCTCTCTCATGTGCCTGAACCAGAACATGGAGCTGACTCCACGTCGCTGGTTGAGGTAACTCAAGGTTTTGTGGAAACCAGAGCACCTTGAATTACAATTGCCTCCCTGGAGGTCCACATGCTCGAAGCTTCTGTGGTATGTGAAGGTTCCAAGGAAGACCCCTCTGCTTGAGTGTCCGAAGAGACTCCAGTAGAGGCAGGCACAGCACTGCTTTGAGACAGGGCTCCGAGCAGAAGTGCCATACACCCTTGGCTCCCAAGTCGACGGGTCTTGAAGGGACTCACGATGCAGCCCCCAAGTCTGAAGATTGGGGAGAGCCAGTGAGAGATCCCAGTGTCTCTCTTGGGGAGAGACACCCCTTCAGAAGACACAGTGAGGGACTACTTCTGGGTGGGAGAAGCGACCTCCCTCTTCCTCTGCTTGTGGGCTTTGGAAGAGGGAGGGGAGGGGAGGAGGCAGCAAAAGATGAACACAACGATGAAGACAATGACAAAATCTTCCTGGACCTCTTCTTTTTCCCCTTCTTCAAAAGGGCATGGAGGATCTGCTCCCCAAGGTTGGAGGAAGACTCTGGCACAGATTCCTGGGGAGCAGGGACAGGCACCACAGTATACACAGCAGGGGCATGACACTTGTAGAACACTGCTGGACTGTTATAGTCGGGTGTGTAGATAGCTTAGTGGCATCAGATAATTACTGGTCACAGTGACAGTCAAAATGGTGACTGTCGTGGCAGAGTGAGTCACTGGAGTGAGAGCAGGGGCATGAGCAGTCCGTAGTTGACTAAATATGCCCTGCATTGAGGGAACTCATTGGAGGTCAAGGGACTGCCAGGTCTCACGTTAAGTATATCTTAGTTTAATCACACCACTGAGCTGATTAACAGCTCTCCTAGGGCTGGCCCGAAGGATTAGATTTATTTTACGTGGCTAAGAAGCAACTGGTTACCTAGCAACGGAACCTACAGCTTATTGTGGAATCCGAACCACATTATGACGATTATTATTATTATTAAAATAGTTTAACCAGACCACTGAGCTGACTATCAGCTCTCATAGGGCTGGCCCAAAGGATTAGGATGGAATGACAAGTCTGGGCTAGAAGCCTAGCACTGGGACCTAATAGGTCACTTGTCAATGATGAATGAACGGAAATGAAAATGAAATTAAAAGCTGTAAAAAGGCATATGCTTTCATACTGGAACACACTCACACAATAAATACATTTAAACTCATGATTCCATATATACTCACTAAAAAGGTATATTAAAATTCAAGATAAATTAATTAAAATAAAATTTACTGGTTTTAAAATTCATTAGACTGATTGATTGTTTATATTTTACCAATTAACTCACAGCTTCTCATGAATATTAAAATGGGTACTATTGAGAATGTTGAAGATTCTGACAAAAATTCTTCTATCGGTCTATTTCCAAAATTTGATAATCGCTGCAGGTTATATTTTGGACATTCACACAGTATATGCTTAACCCTTTAACGCCGACTGGACGTATTTTACGTCGACAAAAATTGTCTGTCCGGTGCCGAGTGGACGGAAAATACATCGACTACAAAAAGTTTTTTTAAATATTCTCAGAAAAATACTTATAGGCCTAGTTTGTGAAAAATTTTAAATCACGCGCCTTGAGGGATGCTGGGAGTTCACGGATCACGCTGTTGTTTTGTTTACAAGCGTGACCCAGCTGCGCATGCGCGAATTTCTTTCTTCTCCCACTAGAAAGCATCAGCGATGCATCATCAGAGAGCGATTTCTTGACGCATTCGTGTTTTCCCGAACTTGTGCAAGTGTTAGCGTGTTTGTTTTTTTGCGTAGGCAAAAAATCTTACATTCCAGTGATATTCAATCATTTACCTTCATTTTGCAACAAACGAGAAGTCTCTAGTACAATATTTCGATTTATGGTGAATTTTTGAAAAAAGCTTTTTCCTTACGTCCTCGCTAACTCTGCTGAAAATCTCAGAAATTCTTTAGTCACTTTGTCGTAATTTTTGCACCGTTTTCTATTGGTCGTTACATAAAGTTTTATATATGAAAATATGCACAATTCCATGTAAAATACAACAAAAAATAACTCATGGTTGTAGCTTTTATCAGTTTTGAAATATTTTCATATAAATCACGATAAGTGCCAAAATTTCAACCTACAGTCAACTTTGACTCGACTGAAATGGTCGAAAAATGCAATTGTAAGCTAAAACTCTTACGTTCTAGTAATATTCAATCATTTACCTTCATTTTGCAACAAACTTGAAGTCTCTAGCACAATATTTCGATTTATGGTGAATTTTTGAGAAAAGCTTCTTCGTTATGTCCGTGCGCGCTAACTAGGCCGAACATCTCAGAAGTTCTTTAGTCACTTTGTTGTAATTTTTGCACCGTTTTCTATTGGTCGTTACATAAAGTTTTATATGTCAAAATGTGAGCAATTTCATGTACAATACAACACAAATAACTCATGGTTGTAGCTTTCATCAGTTTTGAAATATTTTCATATAAATCACGATAAATAGAAAAAATTTGACCTTCGGCCAACTTTAACTCGGCCGAAATGGTCGAAAACTGCAATTGTAAGCTAAAACTCTTACATTCTAGTAATATTCAATCATTTACCTTCATTTTGCAACAAACGGGAAGTCTCTAACACAATATTTCAATTTATGGTGAATTTTTGAAAAAAACTTTTTTTTATGTCCGCACGTTACGAATTCATGCATCATTTTGTGATAATATTTTCTCTGTGTTGCTTTGATCGTTTTACAATTTGTTATTTACCAAAATCATCACAATTTAGTGTACAATACAACGAAAAATAAAATAAATCATTAGCTTTAACTGTTTTGCTCACAGCGCGATTTGTATACAATTATATATGAAATTTTTTTTGTGCTGTTATATATTCCAATATTTATTTATGATAATATTTTTTTTCATTTCTGATGGTTGCATACTAAACTTCAGGCATACGGGAGACACTTTTGTAAATAGACACTTGGCGTTTAAGGGTTAACTGTTATCAGCACATTGCAATCTGGGCATTTGGGAAGAGAGCCACATGTGTCAAACGAGTATGGCCTATTCGAAGACGCGTCAGAATTACTTGTGTGTCTCTCTCTGTGATATGACGAACTCCATTTTCCAACACTGGATTTTATCTGTTTTAATTTATTATTTTCAGGTTCTTCGTTCCATATATTTTGCCATTTTTTTGCAATGTCTGTTTTTATATATCTTGTATACTCACTGATAGGGATGTCTACATTTGCTCTTGTCATGTGGACCGCTTATTTAGCTGCTTTATCAGCCTCTTCATTTCCCTTAATCCCTACATGGGCAGGGATCCAACATATTTCAATACTTTTCCCCTTATTATACAATTTATGGAGTGAAAACTTTATATGTTGTACAATATTTTTTTTTTTTATTATAGCTTTGAAAAGCTTCTATAGCACTTCTGGAGTCGCTAAAAATTACAAATTTATTACATGAAACTTCTCTAATTAATTTTATGGCTGATACTATTGCACATAACTCAGCTGTAAATACAGAGGCTTTATCTGGGAGAGAGAACTGATACGTTTTGTTTTGGGATACCGCAGCATATCCCACTCCGTATTGTGACTTAGGTCTGTCAGTGTACATTGCGTAATGTGGACCTTTTTGTCTTATATGCTTTATTGCATGTTGTCTATGGTATTCTGGAGTATATGAACGACTTTTTGATAAATATTTCAAGTGTGTACAAATTCTCATTTTATTCATTGTCCAAGGAGGAGGCAATTTTAATATTAAAGGTAATTGTGTATGTGTGTATATATATATATATATATATATATATATATATATATATATATATATATATATATATATATATATATATATATATATATATATCTAGCAACTCAAATAATCTTCTAGCTCTAATTGGGAAGAAGGTGGATGATTGTTTATAATCACATCTCTTAATCCAAATAATTATTTGGTTGGAGAATTATTTGTCTGAATTCTCAGAGCACTCTTCAGTGTTACTAGCTCTCTATGGAGAGAGAGAGGCAGTTTACCACATTCAACTTGTAAAGAAGATGTTGGTGACGATCGAAAAGCTCCTGAACATATTCTAAGGCCCTCATTACGAACTGGGTCTAACGTTTTTAGCGTTGCGTCGGATGCCGAGCCATATATTTCAATTCCATAATCAACGATAGACAGCACTGTTGCTTTATACAAAAAGTAAGGGTATGTCTGTTGGCTTCCCAAGTAGTGTTCGATAGTCTTTTAATTAGGTTTAATGCTTTTTTACATTTGGGCTTTCCAGTTCATGTGAGTAACAAATACTAATCCTAAAAATTTTGCTCTTTGGCCAGTTGGTATACTATGGTTTCTGATTTTTAAGTCTATTTCTTCTCCTTTTTTCCACTTTTTATTTTTAAAAAACATGATTGTTTTAATTTTATCTACGGAAAATTTAAAGCCTACAGATAAAGCCCATTCATCTAATTTTACTATGCTTTTATTAATGATTTGTTCTGCATGTTTTATTCGAGATGCTGAATAATATATGGCAAAATCATCCATATACAGGTTACTTTTAATACCAATAGGTAGATTATTACTGATATCATTAATTGCTAAAGTAAAAAGTGTGCCACTAAGGACGCTTCCCTGTGGAACACCATTTTCAAGAGGAAATGTTCTAGACAGAACATCATCAATTCTCACCTGAAAATTGCAATTTGTCAAAAAGTTTTGTATAAACCTAGGTAAATGTCCATGGATGTTGTTGTTTTGTAAAGTTTTTAATATAGCATATCTCCATGTAGTATCGTATGCTTTTTCAATGTCAAAAAAGACAGCTACAGTAATTTGTTTTCGTTCAAAACCTCTACGTATATGGTCTTCTAAGTTACAGAGAGAATCCAATGTAGATCTGTTATACTGTGACCCAAACTGAGTGGGGGTTAAAATTTTGTTTTCTCGAATGTGCCATGTTAGTTGAGCATTTACCATTTTCTCTAACAATTTGCATAAGGAACTTGTTAAAGAAATTGGTCTGTAATTATTTACGTTACTGGGATCCTTTCCAGGTTTGGGGATAGGAATTATTATAGCTTTACGCCATTCATCCAGAAATAAATTTTGAAGCCATAAATGATTATAAAACTCTAACAAGTATGACTTTGCCAAAGGTGCTAAGTGGCAGATCATCTCAAAACAAATATTGTCACCTCCATGAGCAGATTTATTGCTGTTCGAGAGAGCATATTCCAACTCTGATATACTAAATTTTCTATTATAATATATATCTTCTATTGTTTCAAAATTTATTGTTATTAATTCTATTTTATTTTTTTTTTTGTGCGGAAGTGTTCATCTAAATTCTTATCACTACTTACATTTGCTAAATTTTCTCCCATTATATTACTTATTTCTTTTGGATCAAGTGTTCTTTTCCCATCTTTTAATATGGCATGTCTAGGTGGTTTGACATGGGTACCATTTATTTTCCTGAATTTTTCCCACATTTTCTGTATGGGAGTACTATTAGAGATCTGATACATATTTCCTCCATGAAATTATTCTTCCTTGAATTACTTCTTTTTTAAATTTTGCAGATATTTTGTTGTATACAGGTTTTAATGTATCAATTTCTAGTAATAATACAGTCATTTTTTGTAAAGTTCTTTCTCATACCGGTAATTTTTTATTCATTTTATTGAACTTTCTATTCAAATTATCTAATCTTCTCCCTATTTAGTGTTTTATATTTATTAATTCTGTTGACTCATCAGACCACCAGGGAACTTTGTGTTTTGTTGGATGGGGTTTTGACTTTGGTACTGCTTCATCAGCAGCATTTTTAATGAAATCAACAAGAAACTTATTAGTTTCATTATGGTCTTTTAAATATTCAAATTGTGGGATATTTCTAGTGTGCATTTCATATCGCTCCCAATCTGCTTTATAAATGTTATAGTGAGCGACATGTTTTGCAGGATTATTTTGCAATAAGGAAATTAATATTGGGAAATGATCACTGGTGTGCAAGTCATCAACTGTATTCCAATCTAATCTGTCAGCTATACTTGTTGTACATAGAGTTAAGTCTACTGAGGAAAATGTTCCATGTGCTTTTGAAAAATGTGTGCTAATTTCGTCATCATTTATACAGCACATGTCGTTGGAATCCATGAACTCTTCTATTTTACTACGTGTTCTATTCGAGTTTGTACAATGACAGTCCCATATTGGGTTGTGAGTGTTAAAATCACCTACTATTAATGTAGGTTCCTTAGTATTTTAAGGAAATCTAAAAGTTTATCAGTGTCGTAACTTTTATTAGGTTGGTTATATGTTATAAATTATGTAATTATCGTTTTTTATTTGTTTTTAATACTTGATATTTGCAAGTCAGTAAAATTTACAGGTACTCTGTCATAACATACTTTGTTATGTACATATATAGCAGTACCTAAATTTCCTTCTTCCTCTCGTGATGTAGATACTAAGGTATATTTACCTATTGTTGATATTGTTTTGTTGACATGCTGCAAACATAATATCATTGCTTCATATTCTTTTAATAACTGTTGTACTTCTCCTAGGTGTAATATGGTCTGTAGACCATTTGCGTTCCATTGTATAATATAACTATTAAAAATATTTTTTTATAGCGGTCGAGTTTTACTCTTTTTTTGTATTATCAATTGGATTTTTTCTAATAATTTACTCAAATCTATGGTTTCTTTTCTTCTATATTTCATAAAATTTCTTATAATGTTTGTTAAACCATCTTTTGTAATGCTTTTGTTGTTACTGCATAATTCAATGAAACAATCATTACATCCACAAGTACTGTACTGTATTATCATGTGTATTCCTCTTTTCATTTGCTCTTGTACCAATTACTGGAGATGGAGTAATCTCTTCTCCCTTGACATAAACATTATCATCCATGGTATGGTTCTCTTTCACTTCTTCAGTGTTCTCGACATTTGCCTTCATAGGTTTTATTATTATTTTAGGAGATAAAGGTATATTCTTAACTTGTTTTTGTTTTTGTTCCTTTTTCATCTCCTTTATCTTTGGTTTAACTGATGTTTCTCTAATAATAGTTGGTTTCTTCGTTTTGGGTGGTGTTCTCTCCAAAGGCCTTTTTTTATCTTTAATTTCCAGTCCATCACGACCCTCCTCTGTTACTTTAGTAGCAGCATCCTCCTGTGTTTCTATTTGCATTAATATTTCAAATGAATTGGATAAAATATTATCCATCTCACTTGCACCTGTTTCTTTATTCTTTACCATTTTATTTTTTATTTCTAAATTATTAATTTTTTCTTGAGATTTACTTTTCTGTGCTCTGTTACTTCTATCTGTTTCAGTTTTCACTTCATTTTTTGCTCTTGTTATTGAAGAATATGTATGTTTCTTAGACGGATCTTGAATTCCTCTCACTTTTAATTCCAACTTAGCCTCTTTTATAGACATTCCCGTTCGTTCTTGTAGTATTTTTAATTCCGTATTGTATATATAATACATGCATTCTTTGGATCTCGCATGATGATTTTGCCCACAGTTTACACACTTAGGTTCACTGCACTTCCACTGCGTGGTATGATCAGTAGATCCACAATAAGCGCATACCGGTTCATTTCTACAATTTTTCAGTGTGTGCCCATACTTACTGCAATTTTGACACTGCAGTGGCTTTGGGACATAGGGTTTTGGCCTAATATTTTTATTTTTTGAGGTAGATCTTCACCCTCAAATTTTATTTTTGCTATTATTAATGTTCGTCTATTGCTGTTTTTACTTGGTAGAGCATATACCTCAATCTTGGACATTTGGGTATCTTTTTTTGAGAGAGTCCAATAGCATTTTTTTATCGACTGGTTCATTATTGTTTTCAGGAAGTACAATGGTACCCTGAATGCTGTTCACAGTATCGTGTTTTTTTACTTTTATGTTAATACTGTCTATATTTCTCAAAGACAAATAGTCCTCGGACTGACTTTTTGTTGTGGCTTCTATAAGCCAAGTTTTTTCCTTTATTTGTCTAAACGACACATCTGTCGTTGGATGTCTGTTTAATAAATCATTTTCTAGTTTTAGGGCTGAAATATTTTGGTCAGCTTCCATGGTTAGAAACCTTGACCAACTTCCACTCCCAAAGAGGGAATCGAAGTGAGTCAAGGTTGGGTCATGTCAGTATTTATTCCTTTTGGGAGTTTTATAGGGTATTAAGGTTTTAATACCACTCTGATTTGGATTGTTTGGATTATCCTGAGAATTGTCTTTTTCCATGCTATAAGATGTGCGCTGTGCTGGAGCAGCAGTCATCATCTGTGCCGGAACAATGCCATCAGAGGGTCCAGGGGTACTTAAATTTTTAACACTACTAAGCATAAAGATTGAAGGAAAGAGAAAAAAAAAATAAAACTGAAAACCTTAAAAAGATATCATCAGCCTTTCAGGCAGTTTATTCTTCCACCAATGGCACAAGTGAGAACTGACTCCCAAATGTCCGCTCCCTACCCTACCCAAAAGGTGATGGCAAAACATGATTAGAGTGGTTCAAGTGTAAGCCAAACCCACTTGCTAGGACTGAGAGTATTACAAGAATACAATCGTCCCCACCCTAATTATGTTAAGGGCAAACCAGATAGAATGCCAAGTCCTATCCATAGAACCAGACCCCCCTGGAATCCGTGGTCCAGCCCTAACGAATAGTTCCGCCTCTGAGCTACCAATCTGGTAACTCTCGGGTCTGAACATTATCGGGCAGTTGATGGTCCTACCACAGTTCTCACTATTTAGCTTCGGATATAAACCCATTCCCAGCTATGATATCTTTTCCTATTTATCAGGTCCAATAAATTTTATTAAAAGTGGAAAATTCCACAAATTTAATCCAAAATAATATATGATTGTATATGAGACTCTTCGACTCAAACCCAGAAACAAATTCCTGAGGTTCAAGAGCCCCCTCACCACATCAAGGTGGTTTCATATCGAGGGGGTGAAGTGCATCATAACATCAGCGAATGGCAAAGAAACAACAACCCAAACGTACTAGTCAAAACCCCGTAGAGTATCCAGCAAAGCAACAACAATGACTGTGTGAATGACTGAACGTCCGAGTGTCTACAAATGAACGTATCCTGAACGTATCCTGAAGTCAGTGGCAGACTGTATCCTGAACGTTTGAACATCAGCAGCAAAAGCAGTGAACGTTGGCAGTGAAAGCAGTGAACGTCAGCAGCGAACGCTACAACAAAATTGTGTTAGTCGCGAAAGTGATAAAAAAGCAGCGAACGAAGCATCTACAGAAAGCAAAGAATATGATGAGGTCGCAGAAGTGAAAAAGTTGACGAAACTACAACAGTTTACTATTGGAAGACGGCAACAGAAAATACGTAAGTTGAAAAAGTTCTACCAGACCGCTGAGCTGATTAACAGCTCTCCTAGGGCTGGCCCAAAGGATTAGACTTATTTAACGTGGCTAAGAACCAATTGGTTACTTAGCAACGGGACCTACAGCTTATTGTGGAATCCAAACCACATTATAGCGAGAAATGAATTTCTATCACCAGAAATGAATTCCTCTAACTCTTCATTAGCCGGCCGGAGAGTCAAACTCGGGCCTTGTGAGTGTTAGGCCACAACTCTACCGACTCGCCCAACGAAGACCTTGAATTCAGTTAGATTTAACAACATAACATATGCTAAATTTAAAAGAATATGCTTATCAATCTGGGAACCAGTGAGTCAAAGTGATGCCTTATATAATATAAGTAAGTTTTTCAACCATCACTACGATGGGGAATCAATAGCAAATCTTCACACAGATATCAAAGAAGCAACCCACAAAGTGATAAAAGACTTAAGAAAAACATACATTACCATAGGAGGTAAGAATGATTTTGGTGATACAGAAACTGATTTAGTCAGTTTAAGACTTGTGTTAAATTACTTGTCATTTGGAACCATGTACAATGCACTTGGAGAAAAAAGAAAAGAGGGCTTTCAAGAAAGTCAAAATTGATCCTAAAAGTGATAGCCTTACTGCTTTAATAGCCATGAGACAAGAGATTCAGAAGAAATAGATTTTGCTAAGGAATTTGTAGGGTAACAGAAACACTAAATGAAAGAAAAGGCAGAAACACCAATGAGTCATATAGAGGAAATATATAACATGTACAAGAATATTTCAGGACATGTAGGGAATAGACAAACTTCCTTTCAAAGGAACTAAGCACAAAATACTAGAAGAAAGTGGAATCCAAACCAGAAAGAAGACAGAATGCATCGAGGAATGGACAATTCCACGGTCTACCCATGAGATATCATACTAATCAATATCCAAACATGAATAATTCAAAACCAGAGAATTATACAGCTCAAGGGGCTAGACTAAAAATAATGTGAAAACTCCGGGTATACAAATCATTCCACTGATGAATGCAGAAAACCTAAAATCTGTAGTTTGCAAAAAGATCGGGCATTTAACCAAGTACTGTTGGTTCCATGATAAGGAAGCCCATAAAGAAACTGTAGAGATAAATAACAGTCGCCCTAAAATAAATAAAGCATCTAACCAGTGACAATTAACCCCTCTACAGAGAAAAGAAAGTGAACCACTTCAAGGAGATGAAAGAGAAAAAGAAGAAAAAGTTACAATGGGAAATGAAGGTTCATCCACATTTTCCTATTTACACAGCAAAGTAATATTTTCCACGAAAGAGGAAAGAATAAATAGAAAGGATCTGCCTATAGTAAAAATTCCAATAAATGGAAAGACATGCACAGTACTCATTGATTCAGGTAGCACTGTAAATATAATTGATAAAATAACTTTAACTAGATATTTTGGCATTGCAGAAACTCAGATTCAGAGTCAAAGTAAAGCAATAGAAGGAATATCAGGGAAACCAATTAAAAGTCTAGGGAATGTGAACCTAGAAATTGATATATTATCACATAAATTTATTGAAAAATGGTATTTTCATTATAAAATAAGTTTTTAAATATACTTACCTGGTAGTTACATATATATAGCTTTATCCCGCCGATTAATCAAATGCACGCACGCAGAAATTCAAAATTCAGGCAATCGCCGATAGATGGTCAGGTGGCCATACCTGAGCGCCCTCTACCAGGTACACCTGGAACCATTCCCAAATGTCCTCAGAAATTCCATGCCCCTGTTCTCAGAGGGGAGGAGGGAGGGACCTTTTATATATGTAACTACCAGGTAAGTATAGTTAAAAACTTATTTTATAATGAAAATACCATTTTTAAATATCTAACTTCCCTGGTAGTTACATATATATAGCTGATTGACACCACTGGTGGTGGGTTAGAGAACCACAACACCGTTGGGAATTCGTATGATTACTAAACACTATATATTAGCTGTAACCATACTCTGGTTCTTACCTGATAAGGAAGCTGGCTTCATAGTTATCCTGCCTCATTCGCCTGCATTCCTTGAGAGACCCAGCAACCCATCCAGGGGGCTGTAGAAAGTCTCTATGGGGCTGTCACACGGTCCTCGACCTTAACATAACTAGACCACCACCCTTGCTATCCTGGCATAGCCATGGACAAAGAGCTGACCACCTGACCCACTAAAATCACTAAAAAACACACTCCATAAAACCTAACTTAGACTTGCAACCCCAGACTGTGGAAGGTTGCAACAACCTTCACAGACAACCTGTGAGTTCAAATCAAGAAAAAGAAAGGGTATAATAAAAAATAAGGTTATAGGTTAGAGGCAGTAGTACCTTCTCCAACTATGGCGCCGGAGGCAACGTATGGACCCAGGGAACAGCAATCCTCATATTGGGTCTGTACTTCTTTCAGGTAACAATCTGCGAAGATAGACTTGCTTCGCCAGAATGTCGCTTCGAAAATCGATTTCATAGACTTGTTGTGTCTATAAGCCATCGAAGTCGCCACAGCTCTTACTTAAATGCGCTTTGACTTTGAGGATTGGGAAGCTTTTCTCGTCACATTCTTGGTGAGCTTCCCTTATTAAGTCCTTGATAAAGAACGGCAGTGCATTCTTTGATAAGGGCAACGAAAGGTTTCTTCACCCGAGCACCAGAGGTGGTCTGTCTGACCTCTCATGTTTCTGGTCCTCTGTAGATAAAATTTTAGGGCCCTAACTGGACAAAGGCCTCTCTCTTTTTTCCTGTCCTACTAAATGAGACAGCCCTGGTATGGAAAAGGATCTGGGCCATGGTTGAGAAGGGTTCTGTTTTTAGTGAGAAAACCAAGTTGTAAGCAGCAGACTGCATTTTCCCCATTGAAGCCTACCTTCTTGCTAAAGGCTTGTAATCCTCCTACCCTCTTGGCTGTAGCCAACGCAACCAGGAAAAGGGTCTTCTTAGTGAGATCCTTCCATGAAGCCTTGTCGAGAGGTTCAAACCTGTTCGAGGTTAAAAACTTCAGGACTACGTCCAAATTCCAAGAGGGGGTCGGGTTGTCCTTCCTCTTAACTGTCTCAAAAGACCTTATGAGGTCCGTGAGGTCCTTGTCTCCCGACACGTCAATATTTCTGTGATGGAAGACGGAAGCTAGCATGCTGCGGTATCCCTTGATGGTTGATACTGCTAGTTTTTCCTGGGTTTTTAAATGCAGCAGAAAATCTGCCAGTTGAGCTAGAGAGGTATTGGAAGAGGAAATGTTATTAATTCTGCACCATTCCCTGAATACGTCCCACTTTGACTGGTACACCTTGAGTGTGGACGTCCTCCTCGCTCTTGCGATGGCTCTTGCAGCTTCTCTTGAAAAGCCCTTCGCTCTTGCCAGTTTTTCGATAGTCGAAAGGCAGTTAGGTTGAAAGCGAGGAGATTTTGATGGTATCTCTCTATATGTGGCTGTCTGAGTAGATCGTTCCAACAAGGTAACGATCTGGGGGTATCTACTAGCCGCTCCATCACTTCTGTGATCCATGGTCTCATGGGCCAAAATGGAGCTATCAGGGTCATGCAGGCGTCGTTTGACTCCCTGAACTTCTTCATGACTCTGTCTAGGATCTTGAATGGGGGAAAAGCGTACATGTCTAGTCCTTCCCAATCCATGAGGAAGGCGTCCACTGCCACTGCTTCCTGGTCTGGGACTGGAGAGCAGTAGACTGGTAACCTCTTTGTTCTCTGTGTTGCAAAGAGGTCTATTGAGGGTTCTCCCCACACATTCCAAAGCCTGTTGCACACCTCCATTCTGTCGTGAGAACCTGTCTTCCTCTGCTGAGAAGATCCGCTCTGACGTTCTTCTCTCCCTCTATGAAGCGGGTTATCAGAGTTATGTTGTTCGCTTCTGCCCACAGCAGGAGATCTTTTGCTGCCTCGTAAAGGGAACCCGAACGAGTGCCACCCTGTTTCCTGATGTAGGCCAACGCTGTGGTGTTGTCTGCGTTGACCTGTACTATCCTGTTCTGGACCTCCTCCTGGAAGTGTACTAGCGCTAGATGAATGGCTACCAGTTCTTTGATGTTTATATGCCATTTCTTCTGATGGTTTTTCCATAGACCTGAGATCTCACCCTTCCCCAGCGTTGCACCCCATCCCACGTCCGATGCGTCTGAATGCAACACTAGGTCAGGGTTCTTCTGTTGAAGTTCGAGGCCTTCTTGTAGTTTGTTGGGGTCGTCCCACCAACTCAATTGATTTTTGATTCCCAGAGGGATCGGAATCCATGTCTCCAGGTCTTGGCCTCTTTTCCAATAACTTGACAGATGGAACTGAAGTGGACGTAGGTGTAGTCTTCCCAGGGAGATGAATTGTTCGATCGAGGAGAGGGTCCCCAGCAGACTCATCCACTCCCTCGCCGAGCAGGTCCACCTCCCTAGAAAGAGCTTCACCTTTCCTAGGCAATCCAGAATGCGTTTCGGGGCTGGAAAAGCCTGAAAAACCACTGACTGAATCCTCATCCCCAGGTAGATGATGTCTTGTGAAGGCGTCAGCTGCGATTTGGCTAGATTTACTACCAGTCCTAGCTGTTGCGTCATATTCATTGTCACTTGTAGATCCTCCAGACACTTTGCTTGCGATCTGGCTCTGATTAGCCAGTCGTCCAGGTACATCGAAATTCGTATCCCTTTTAGATGTAACCAGTGAGCTACGTTCGACGCCACTCGTGTGAAAACATAAGGAGCCGAGCTTAGTCCAAAACAAAGTGCTCTGAACTGATAAGTTGTCCCGAGATGCACAAACCTTAGATATTTTCTGTAGTTCAGGTGAATTGGTACGTGAAAATATGCGTCCTGCAGGTCTATCGATACCATCCAGTCTTTTTGTCTGGTGCCTGCTAGGACTGACGCAGAAGTCTCCATAGCAAACTTGGCTTTGCTTACGTACTTGTTCAGTGGACTTACGTCCAGAACTGGTCTCCAACCCCCCGAGTTCTTGGGTACCAGAAAAAGTCTGTTGTAAAATTCCTCTGAAGAGAGGTCTTTTACCTCTTCTATTGCTGCTTTTGATAGCATCTGGGTTACCTGTTCTTGAAGAGCTGCTGCTTTGCTCCCCGAGTATGTAGCTGACAACTCTAATGGTTCTGGTGAAAGAGGAGGCTTCCTTAGGAAGGGGATCTTGTATCCTTCCTTCAGTACTTCGACTGTCCAGTCGTCCGCTCCCCTTTGGCTCCACTCTTGCCAGAAGTGGGATAACCTGGCTCCCACTTGTGTCTGGAGGTTGTTGTGATCACTTCTTGGATTTCAGTTGCTGCTTGGGGTTCTTACTAGGTTGTCCTCCAGCAGCCATTCTCTGACTTCCTCTCGAAAGGGCTCTCCCAAGAAAAAGCTGACGCGTAGGAGGCGCTTCCTTGTCTTTGGTGGCTAAAAAGTTTGCCGGAAGAACTTTCCTAGCAGTCCTTGTGATCAGATCTTGCACTGATTGTTGCGCAAGGGCTGCTGATAAATCCTTAACCAGCTCTGAAGGGAAGAGCTGTTTGGTTAAGGGAGCATACAAGAGTTCTGATCTCTGAGCGAGAGTCACTCCTGAAGACATGAACGAACACAGCATAGCTCTTTTCTTAATAACACCTGCTGTGAAAAGGGCAGAGAGTTCGACCGTCCCGTCCCTCACAGCTTTATCGAGACAGGCAATAAGGTGCATTTGAGTGTCGTTCTTCTCATCTGAAACCTCTGCGAGAGCTGCGAGAGTCCAGTCCATCAAGCTGAAGACTTCAATAGTTCTGAAGACGCCTTTCAGCAAGTGGTCCAATTCCGAAATGGACCACAGAACCTTGGCCTTTGTCATGGCTGTTCTACGTGAAGAGTCAACGAGTCTGGAGAAGTCCCCTTGGGAGGAGGCAGGAACTCCCAAGCCGAGAGCCTCCCCAGTCTCGTACCACACGCTGGATCTAGAAGCCAATCTCGTCGGGGGAAAGGAAAAGGTTGTCTTTCCCTGTTCTTTCTTCTTCAAAATCCAATCATTCAGTGTCGAAAAAGCTCTCTTCACTGATTTGGCTAACACTGTCTTCTTGAAGGAAGAAGACTTCTGGGGTTTACCTATCAAAAATTGCGAGGGAGGACTCCGAGGTACGGCCTGTTGGAAATCGTTGGGAAATAAGTCCACCAAAAGCGTAAGAAGTCTTTTCAGATCTGCAGCATGAAGAGTTTCTTGCGTCTCCTCCTCCGAGATCTCTTCCAAAGGATCCGCTATTTCCGATGACGAACATGTCCTCATCTCGCCTTTCCTGCGGCGAGGGGGAGCGTCCTGGGATGTGTCAACAGGATCGCTCGAGGGGACATCCGCTCGTTGCTCAACGTCTCTCACCTCCCTTAGCCTGTCGACGTTCCTTCTCCCAGGGGTTGGGGAGCATGGAAGAGGTCTAGGGCTAGGAGCATGACAGACACAAACGGACGCACCCTCCACTGCACTAACACTGTCACCGAACTTTTGTTGCAAACTATGCACTGCCCCCCACATCACTTCCCTATCCGAAGTAAGGGATTGCACTGAAACTCCTATGGCAGAAATAGCAGCCATAATATCCTTTAAAGACAGATCACTTACTTCCGACTCCGCAGGAGGATCGGGTACTACTACCTTAGGGCTAGGATCAGGAATATTAGTATCAGACAAGTTAGAAAGGACTTGACTATCAGAAGACCTAGCTGACAGAACACTCGAAGATCTAGCTCTCCTAATTCTGTCCTTTTCCAATCGCCTCACATAGCGATCATACTCTCTCCACTCTCTCTCAGACAAACTTTCACACTCCTTGCATCTATCATCAAATGCACACACATGATCTCTGCATTTCTTACATACTGTGTGGGGATCAAGAGCAGCCTTTGGAAGCCGGGTCTTGCATCCCCTCACACACATTCTGACAACAGAGTCAGCCATCTTGAAAAAGCAAGTTCAAATAAAACTGTCCAAGTCGGAAACCGACAAAATTTAGCTTATCAGTGAGAAATAGAAATCCAGGGAAATCCAACATCAGCGAAAGCCATCAACGAAAACCAAACCAAGTAATGGGTACTTCACCAATTGTAGCAAAGCAAACCAAAAGTAGAGCGAATTTCCAACGTGTTGATAGAACGACGGCAGGGAATTTCTGAGGACAATTGGGAATGGTTCCAGGTATGGCCACCTGACCATCTATTGGCGATTGCCGCGAATTTTGAATTTCTGCCGTGCGCGCGACGAATCGGCGGGATAAAGCTATATATATGTAACTACCAGGGAAGTTAGATATTTAAAATATCCTAGTTTTAGAAGACACATTTTTTCCTGCACAAGTATTATTTTCATTTAAATCAATGAGGAGATGTGGAATGATATTAGATTGTAGTGAAGGCAAGATTAGCCTGAGACAAGACAGTCCAAAGAGCGTATATGTTTTTACGCTTGACGAAGACAAGTTTCACCCAAATCTGATCAATTTGTCTGAGACAGTTTCGACAAGCGAAGCGAACGTACAGGAAAGACAGATAAGTGACATTAGCAAGAAAGATAAAATGAAAATAGACAGAAAAGAGGAATTCCCACGATCCCAGAATACAGAAGCGTTGAGAAGCGCACATCTCAACAATACACATATAAATGATATATACTGTACTCCAATATCAATAATTACTCAGATATGAATAATGGTGATCACCAAAACACTGAATCTCACGAAAATCAAGGTGCCTGTACTTATGATTGCAGCAATGCAGTGATGAATTATGAAGGAGAAATACTAAATGAAGTATTACTTATAAATAAATTAAATAGATCTGAACTAAATAGTATAATAGAAGTAACAGAAGAAACCACTGGAGATGCAGAACTTTGTTATTTTTCAGACACAAAAGAAGAAGAAATATGTTGTGTTAGCACAGCTGATGATAATAAAGTAAAATTTATACTAAACAGAGCAGTAACTTTGTATCCAAAATGTTTAACAAAGATATATTTGAGGTCAAAAGAGGATATGACCTTACGATACTGTATTCTATTAACCCTTAAACACCTATTGGACGTATCATACGTCGACTAAAAAAATTTCAACCTTCGGTCAACTTTGACTCGACCGAAATGGTCGAAAAACGCAATTGTAAGCTAAAACTCTTATATTCTAGTAATATTCAATCATGTACCTTCATTTTGCAACAAATTGGAAGTCTCTAGCATAATATTTCGATTTATGGTGAATTTTTGAAAAAAACTTTTTTCTTACGCACGGGCGGTAACTCGGCTGAAAATTTCATAAATTCTTTCGTCATTTTGTCGTAATTTTTGCACTGTTCTATATTAGCCGTTACATAAAGTTTTATATATGAAAATGTGCGCAATTTCATGTACAATACAGCAAAATACAACCCATGGTTGTAGCTTTTATCAGTTTGGAAATATTTTCATATAAACCACGATAACTGCCAAAATTTCAACCTTCGGTCAACTTTGACTCGACCGAAATGGTAAAAAAACGCAATTTTAAGCTAAAACTCTTACATTCTAGTAATATTCAATCATTTACCTTCATTTGGCAACCAATTGGAAGTCTCTAGCACAATATTTCGATTTATGGTGAATTTCTGAAAAAAACTTTTTCCTTACGTCCGCGCCAGAAATTCTTTCGTCACGTTGTCGTAATGTTTGCACTGTTTTATATTAGTCGTTCCATAAAGTTTTATATATGGAAATGTGCGCAATTTCATGTAGAATACAACACAAAATAACTCATGGTTGTAGCTTTTATCAGTTTTGAAATATTTTCATATAAATCACGATAACTGACAAAATTTCAAGCTTCAGTCAACTTTAACTCGACCGAAATGGTAGAAAAATGCAATTATAAGCTAAAACTCTTACATTCTAGTAATATTCAATCATGTACCTTCATTTTGCAACAAACTGGAAGTCTCTAGCACAATATTTCGATTTATGGTGAATTTCTGAAAAAAATTTTTTTCCTTACGTCTGCGCGCGGTAACTCGGCCGAACATCTCAGAAATTCTTTCGTCATGTTGTCGTAATGTTTGCATCGTTTTACATTAGTCGTTACATAAACTTTTATATATGAAAATGTGCGCAATTTCATGTAGAATACAACAGATAATAGCTCATGGTTGTAGCTTTTATCAGTTTTGAAATATTTTCACATAAATCACGATAACTGCCAAAATTTCAACCTTCGGTCAACTTTAACTCGACCGAAATGGTCAAAAAACGCAATTGTAAGCTAAAACTCTTACATTCTAGTAATATTCAATCGTTTAACTTCATTTTGCAATTAATTGGAAGTCTCTAGCACAATATTTCGAGTCATGGTGAATTTTTGAAAAAAACATTTTCCTTACGTCTGCGCGGTAACTCGGCCGAACATCTCAGAAATTCTTTCATCTCGTTGTCGTAATATTTGCACCGCTTTATATTAGTCGTTACATAAAGTTTTATATATGAAAATGTGCGCTATTTCATGTACAATACAACAAAAAATAACTCATGGTTTTAGCTTTTATCGGTTTTGAAATATTTCCATATAAATCACGATAAATAGAAAAAATTAGACTTTTGGTCAACTTTAACTCGACCGAAATGGTCGAAAACTGCAATTGTAAGCTAAAACACTTACAGTCTAGTAATATTCAATCAATTAGCTTCATTTTTCAACAAACGGGAAGTCTCTAGCACAATATTTCGATTTATGGTGAATTTTTGAAAAAAATTTTTTACGTCCGCGCGTTACGAATTCATGCATCATTTTGTGATAATATTTTCTCTGTGTTGCTTTGATCGTTTTAAAATTTGTTATATACCAAAATCATTGCAATTTAGTGTACAGTACAACTAAAAAAATTAACTTATTAGCTTTAACCGTTTTGCTTACAGCGCGATTTGTATACAATTATATACAAGTTTTTTTTTCGCTGTCATATATTCCAATATTTATATATGATAATGATATTTTTTTCATTTCTGATGGTTGCATACTAAACTTCAGGCAATGACAAAAAAATGAGCCAAAAATGAACTCTTAATCTTAAAAACTAAGCGTGCTATGATTTTTTGAAAAAAACTTTTTTTCGGCTTCGGCGCTAACTCACCGAACGCCGCCGGCATACGGGAGACGTTTTTGTAAATAGGGCTTCGGCGTTAAAGGGTTAATGAATGAAAAATTACCAGATTTTGTCAGAATGGATAACTCGCTCATCCACATGAATGGTGGTAATTGCGAAGTTTATGTACAAAGCTATTCAGACAACAGACTAACCTTATACGCAGGTATTGTCTTTTTCATAGGAATTCCCATTAACAATCCTTTACTAAAAGTAGAAGAAAAAGCATTTTTCTCCATAACTGGCCAAAAATCTCAAATAAGTTCAGAAGTAAACAAAACAGATTTTCCAGAAAGACACAAGTTAATTCAGGTGTTAAAAAATTACAGAAATGTAATAGCTATAGAAGTAGATAAACTAGGAAGAACAAATGTTCTACAACACAGAATCTTGTTAGATGATGGAACCAAGCCATTTTTTGTTCCTAATCACAGATTACTGATAAGCCAGAGACCCATAGTTGACAAGCTGATACAGGAAATGAAAGAAGATGGAGTGGTAATGCCTTCTAAATCTCCATATAATTCACCATTGTTGCTTGTTCCAAAGAAAGATGGTAGTTGGAGACTTGTAATATATTACAGGAAGTTAAATTCCAACACAATTCCAGATAGAATGCTGATGCCAGTAATCCAAGACATGTTAGCTCAATTGGGAGGGGGCAAAATATTTTCATCCTTAGATTTGCTTATTGGATATTGGGCAGTACCTCTAGATGACGAATTGAAACCATTCACAGCCTTCAGCACGCATAAAGAACATTTACAGTTTGAAGTTATGCCATTTGGACTAACATCAGCCCCATTAACATTTGTCAGATTTATGCTACAAATTCTAGGGGACATAGAGAATGTTGCAGTATATTTAGGCGATGTAATCATTTTTAGCAAAGACTTAGAAAGTCACCTCAGAACATTAGAAATGGTCCTAGAGAGATTAAGAATTGCAGGACTAAAAATAAAATTACAGAAATGTCAATTCCTGATGAAATCCTTACAATACTTGGGTCATGTAATTAGTGAAGATGGACTACGTATGCAGGCAGGTAAAATAAAGGCAATAGTTGATTACCCAGCTCCATTAATTTGAAAGCATTAAGAAAGTTCCTAGGTATGGTAGGTTATTACAGACCTTTTATAAAGGGTTTTGCTACTATAGCCAAATCTTTAACAGAACTTACCAAAAAGGATATTAATTATGAATGGATGAATTAGAATCAGCCTTTCAAACACTACAGAGCAAAATGACCAGGAACCCTGTTCTAGTTTATCCAGATTTTTCCAAAGACTTCTACTTAGCTTGTGATGCCTCAAGTACAGGACTAGGAGCTGTATTGTTACAAAAGGCAAAAACTAGAATGAGAGCAGTATATTAGGCTATGCCAGTAGAGTCTTAAATCCAGCAGAAAGAAACTACAGTATCACAGAAAGAGAAATTTAGACACATACTCTTAGGTCATAAGGTTAATGTGCTTACTGATCACAAACCCATTTGTGATTTATTTAAAAAGAGAATCTACCAACAACAGGAAGTTCAATAGATGGTTCATTAGTGTATTAGAATTTGCTTCACTAATACCTTTTGTTTTAGTTGTCAGGTAGCAGATTTAGATCTAGAAAGAGTGAAAATACAAGAAAATGCTGCAGAAATCAGACAGACAGTAGGACAGTTAATGACAGATGAATCTTTAAAACCTGAGTTTGAATTAACCCTTACGCCGGCGGCGTTCGGGAGTTAGCGCCGAAGCGGAAAAAAAGTTTTTTTAAAAAAATCACAGCATGCTTAGTTTTTAAGATTAAGAGTTCATTTTTGGCTCCTTTTTTGGTCATTGCCTGAAGTTTAGTATGCAACCATCAGAAATGAAAAAAAATATCATTATCATATATAAATATCGAAATATATTACAGCGCAAAAAAAATTTCATATATAATTGTATACAAATCGTGCTGTGAGCAAAATGGTTAAAGCTAATGAATTATTTTTTTTTCTTTGTATTGTACACTAAATTGCAATGATTTTGGTATATAACAAATTGTAAAATGATCAAAGCAACACAGAGAAAATATTATCACAAAATGATGCATGAATTCGTAACGCTCAGACGTAAAAAGTTTTTTTCAAAAATTCACCATAAATTGAAATATTGTGCTAGAGACTTCCAATTTGTTGCAAAATGAAGGTAACTGATTGAACATTACTAGACTGTAAGTGTTTTAGCTTACAACTGCAGTTTTCTACCATTTCGGTCGAGTGAAAGTTGACTGAAGGTCGAATTTTTTCTATTTATCATGATTTATATGAAAATATTTCAAAATTGATAAAAGCTACAACCATGAGTTATTTTTTGTTGTATTCTACATGAAATTGCGCACATTTTCATATAATATAAAATGGTGCAAACATTACGACAGTGACGAAAGAATTTCCGAGATGTTTGGCCGAGTTACTGCGCGGACATAAGGAAAAAGTTTTTTCAAAAATTCACCATAAATCGAAATATTGTGCTAGAGACTTCCAATCTGTTGCAAAATGAAGGTAAATGATTGAATATTACTAGAATGTAAGAGTTGTTTTTTTTCAAAAATTCACCATAAATGGAAATATTGTGCTAGAGACTTCTAATTTGTTGCAAAATGAAGGTAAATTATTGAATATTACTAGAATGTAAGAGTTTTAGCTTACAATTGCGTTTTTCGACCATTTCGGTCGAGTCAAAGTTGACCGACGGTTGAAATTTTGGCACTTATTGTGATTTATATGAAAATATTTCAAAACTGATAAAAGCTACAACCACGAGTTATTTTTTGTTGTATTCTACATGAAATTGCGCACATTTTCATATATAAAACTTTATGTAACGACTAACATAAAACGGTGCAAACATTACGACAAAGTGACGAAAGACTTTCTGAGATGTTCGGCCGAGTTACTGCGCGCGGACGTAAGGAAAAAGTTTTTTTCAAAAATTCACCATAAATCGAAATATTGTGCTAGAGACTTCCAATTTGTTGCAAAATAAAGGTGAATGATTGAATATTACTAGAATGTAAGAGTTTTAGCTTACAATTGCGTTTTTCGACCATTTCGGTCGAGTCAAAGTTGACCGAAGGTTGAAATTTTGGCACTTATCGTGATTTATATGAAAATATTTCCAAACTGATAAAGCTACAACCATGGGATGTTTTTTGTTGTATTTTACATGAAACTGCGCACATTTTCATATATAAAACTTTATGTAAAACGGTGCAAAAATTACGACAAAATGATGAAAGAATTTGTTAAATTTTCGGCCGAGTTACCGCGCGGACGTAAGGAAAAAGTTTTTTTCAAAAATTCACCATAAATCGAAATATTGTGCTAGAGACTTCCAATTTGTTGCAAAATGAAGGTAAATGATTGAATATTACTAGAATGTAAGATTTTAGCTTACAATTGCATTTTTCGACCATTTTGGTCGAGTCAAAGTTGACTGAAGGTTGAAATTTTTTGTAGTCGACGTACGGTACGTCCACTCGTCACCCGACAGACAATTTTAGTCGACTTACGATACGTCTAGTCGACGTTTAAGGGTTAATCAGTACAATATCATTCTTCAATATACGAGCATGCTTGATGGGGTTATAACAATCTTTCACACCAACTGCTTGCTGTAAGACTGAAGTAATAAATTCTGAATGGTATATATCTATTAAATTCTGTCTAACCTTACAAAGTTTTGAAAAATTATCTCCTACTCTGTCAGTTAATTCAAGTGAAAAGTTATCATCTAAGTCCAAGTCAGGAGATTGTTGTAGTGGTGGAATAACATTAACAGAGGCTAAATCATATCCCCTTAATAAACTCTCTTGGGTTATCGGCTCCGGAACAGTCGAACTCAAGTCAGTCTCCCGCAAGGCTTCCTTAAAAGCAATGGGTCTTCTATTGACCATATGTATTGTCTGACATATTAGAAATTCAAAGTCTCTAATCTCCAACACATTATTTCGAATTGCACCATATATTAGTTTCTTTGTCAATTTAACACAACTTTCTACCGTAGACCCCAAAACACTATTCCCCTTAAAGAACTGATGAAACTGAAAAGGCTTTATATCATTCTCTTCAAAATATAATTTAACCTTAGGATCCTTTAAAAAATCCATGATAACATCAGCACCAGCAACTAGCTGGGTACCCATATCCGAAATGCACAATTCTGGTATACCGTATTCAAAGCAATGAAGCTGAAAAGCTCTTAGATATTCATTAACAGTCATATTCATACACAGTTTTAAATTTATGGCCCTACTCCATGTACACGTAATACACAACAGCCAAACTTTAATCTTCTGGTTATTTGAACGTACAAAGAATGGACCCATATAGTCAGCAAATATGGCTCTATGAGGGATTTACAGGGGATTCACCCTGAAATCACGGTATGAATTTTGGTTTACCTTAATGGTTTTCTCATTGAAATGTCTACAGGTTACACAGGCTTTTAAAACCTTTTTGACAGTTGAAAAATAGCAGGGTATCCAGAAAGTTTTTCTCATTTCAGATAGCAGGGAATAGCATCCCACATGTGCAAATCTCTCATGATGATTCTCAATAATTAACTGAGTTAGTGGACTGCCTTTGGAAAGTAAAATGGGACACCTGTATCTCCTGTCCTCCTTTAATTTGTCCAGTTTGCTGCGTACTCGCAAGAGCCCTTCATTATCAGTGTAAAGGTTAAGTTGTCCAACAATCTTGGGTAACTCTTTGCGTAAACGTTTGCTGAAAGCAAAATACTTCAATACTTCGGGAAACAATGTCTTTGGTCTTTCAACAATACAAGATGACTCGCATCTGCGAAAAATTATGTCCAGAATTATGAATTTTCAAACCAGCAAACTTATCAGGATGCTTTAATTTAACCTTAAGATTCAATTTATTTACATATATTAACACAGCTCTGTAAGTCAGGATAAGTTTGTGAAAATCTGAAACTCTACACAAAGTCTGCACATAATGATCATCTGTATCCCCAAAAGATAAAGTAGCTTCATAGGAATTAATCTCCTCCAGGGATGGACTTATTGATATATCAGGGTTAGGAACAGCATAGACTAAAGGGATTTTGACAAAGGAAAAATCTATTTCTGGGTGAAGACCTGTGTCGCCGAGTGAAATGTCCCATATAGCACACATTTCTAGGTATAAATATTTGCTAGATATACCAGAGAAAAAAGCCATACAGCTAATAGGATGCCAGAGTTACTACCTCTGGAGCGATCATCCTTATAGGATGTCGGTATGTCATCTAGGAGCGAGTGGAAGCCACTACCACAGATGCTTAACCCAAATAGATCTCTCCTCTCCCAAAACCCCTCTACCTAAGGGGTGCCGTTACAGCGGTCCTTCTCCGCTCGCTACTACTACTTCTACCCAGAACCTTCATCCCGAAATAGCACCCAAGCTTTGGCCAGCCTAGGGTGGGAAAAAAGAGGGAAGGGTTCACTGGGCGACACAGGTCTTCACCCAGAAATAGATTTTTCCTTTGTCAAACTCCCTTTTCTGGGATCGACCTGTGTCGCCGAGTGAAATAGTAGCAGAGAATTGGCCATAAAAGCTTGTAAACATAAAAAGTTAAATGTCAAAATCTAAAATTTTTCTAAGGAAAATAAAATTAATTTTGAATATGCTTTTTACTTATCCAAATAGTATAACAAATTATATAAATCTGCATAAGTTAAGTAAGCAATACCAACAATAATGTAATATACAGTTAAAAGAAACAATGTAGCTAAAGATATTGCTTTAACAATCTAACTAAAAAACCATCACCTAAATTAACAAAAATTGGTGAAAATTTTAACAAGGATGGTATGTACAAAGACAGGAGTGGTTTGTGAAGCAACCCAAACCCAGTCAACAAGGTAGAAAGGACGGGAATACAAGCGAGGTAGGTAGGGCAAGCAAATTAAATTACAAATTACAATTAAAATAACATAATACTAAGCTGACTCTGGAGAAACAATGTTCCCTGCAGCGACAGCAGAAAATTTAAGAGCCTCTAAGGACTTAAGGTAGTGACGTTTAAAAACTCTAGGGGATTTCCAGCCCGTATATTTCTTAATTTCATCAAAATTCATATGTTGAAAGTAGTTAACTGAGGTGGCTACAGCCCAGATATCATGGACCTGGGGGATTGAATCCGGGTTGGCTTGTTTAATAAAATAAAGGATTTGTTGTCTAATACCATTCAAGGAGATGGTTCCACCATTCTCTCTAACAAAAAGTGGACCTGAAGATCTTTGAGAAGTCCTTTCGAGGTAAGCTTTTAAGGTAACTACCGGACATAAGGAAGGATCTTCCGGAAGAGGTATGATCTTCCAGGGAGACCACCTAATTTGGGGATCTTCGTTCTTGGCTAAAAACATTTGGTCCGGAGAAAGTAGAACCTCTCCTGATGGGAGGAAATCCACATGATTCGACTCTCTAGAAAGGGCTGAAAGTTCAGAGATTCTAGCTCCTGAAGCCAGGCTAATTAAAAACAGCGTTTTCCTAAGAAGAGTCGAATAAGAGCAAGATTCATTATTTGCGTCTGAAGCTAATCTTAGAACGTCCTTTAAAAACCAGGAAACCGTTTTAGGACGGGTTGTTGGTCTAAGACGAGCACAAGCTTTAGGAATAGAGGAAAAATACTAATCTGTTAAGTCAATGTTAAATCCCAACTGAAATATCTTCTTTAAGGCGGATTTAGTCGTAGTAATAGTACTAGCAGCTAGGCCTTTATCAAAAAGGGCCTTAAAAAATGAGATTGTGAGATTCGTAGTTATAATATGAACGTCTGATTCTTTCAGGAAGTTGGCAAGTTTCTTTACTGCTGAATCACACTGACGGAGGGTAGATTCTCTCTTATCCGATTCCAGAAAGATTGTGTTCAAAGGGTCAATATTAGCATTTTTCTGTGCCGTGAACTTCATGAAATCCATAAAGTTAGGGTATTCAGCATTCCTGAGGAAGCTGACACAGTCTGAGTTTGTACTACTTGGGTTAATTTTGGATGAGGAATCTGATTGGCTCTGAGTTTCAACTCTAGTAGAAGAGGAAACCAGTTGCTCTTCGGCCAGTTGGGGGCTACTAGAGCTATCCGACCCTTGAATGACCTGAGTTTGTGTAGAACTTTCCACAGAAGATTTACTGGTGGAAATAGGTAGATCTGCCATTTGTTCCAGTCTACTGACATTGTGTCCATGGCGTAGGCCCGAGGGTCTAGGTTCGGAGCTACATAACACGGTAGTTTGTGATTCGATTCCGTGGCAAACAGATCCACCTGAAGCCCCGGAATCTGTTGGCAAATCCAGTTGAAGGAATTCTTGTCCAGAGACCATTCTGATTCCAAAGGAGTCGTTCTTGACAGAGAATCTGCAATCACGTTTCTTACTCCTGACAGATGCGTGGCGGACAAGTGTCAATGATTTTTCATTGCTAATGAAAAGATTGCTATCATTGCATGATTTATGTGACTTGATTTGGAACCTCCCCTGTTCAGACAATGAACTATCACTGCACTGTCCAGGACTAATCTGATATGTATGTTCCTGGCTGGACGTAAGCGTTTCAGAGTCAGGAAAACCGCCATTGCCTCTAGAATGTTGATATGGAAGTGACGAAAAAGATTCGACCAGGTTCCTTGAACTTTTTTGTATTGTGAGTAACCTCCCCACCCGGTGAGAGATGCGTCCGTGTGGATGATCAGAGCTGGTGGAGGGAATTGTAGAGGAATTGAATTGGAAAGACTTTTGGCCGTTGTCCAAGGTCGGAGTCTTTTCTTTAAGATTGGAGGTATGAGGGAGACTTTGTCCCTGAAATTGTAATTGGCTCGACTCCGCCACACTCGATTTATGTCCTTCAGTTTTGCTTTGAGAAGTAGGTCTGTTACTGATGCAAACTGAAGAGAACCTAAGATTCTTTCCTGAGTGCGACGAGAGGCTCATTTGCACCTGAGAAACTGTCTCGTTGCTTTGGTTATCTCTTTGCATTTTGCTGGCGGAATTGAAAGTTTGTGGGTGTTTAAATCCCACTGGATACCCAGCCATTGAAATCGGGATGCCGGAATCAGATGAGATTTCTTTGTATTTATGTGAAATCCTAGATACTCTAGAAACTGAATGACCTTTCTGGTCGCCTTCCGGCACTCGGTGTCGTTGGGAGCCCAGATTAGCCAGTCGTCTAGATAAGCCACGAGCCTGATGCCTTGAGACCTCAGTTCCTGTACCACCGCTTCTCCTAGTTTGGTGAAGATCCTGGGTGTTATGTTGAGCCCGAAAGGCATTACTCTGAAGGAGTAAGCCTGTTTGCCTAGTCTGAACCCTAGGTAGGGAGAGAAGTTTCTCGCTATCGGGACATGATAATAAGCGTCTGTAAGATCTATAGAGGTGGTGACGGCACCATGGGGAAGTAAGGTCCGCACTTGAGAGACGGTCAACATACGGAACTTGTCGCATTGAATATAAGAATTCAGAGTTGATAGGTCCAATATCACTCTTCTTTTGTCTGAGTCTTTCTTTGGCACGCTGAACAAGCGTCCTTGAAATTTTAGATGCCTGACTTTCTTTATTGCCTTCTTTAGAAGAAGGTCTTTTGCGTATTCTAACAGATCCGGTGTTGGGGACTGGTAGAATCTGACTGGTGGAGGAGGCCCTTCTATCCAGCTCCACCCCAGACCTTTTGAAACAATACTGTGGGCCCATGGACTGAAAGTCCAATGGTCCCTGTAAAGGCGTAAACTCCCACCTACCTGAGGAGGCTCATTTGTTTGAGGGCTTAATGTCTCTGCCTCCTCTTGAGCTTCTGCCTCTAGACTGGGGTCTGGATCCGGCCCTGTACCGAAATCCGCCTCGACCTCTAACGCCCCTGGACTGGCGGTAGCCCTGAAATGAACCTTGGGTTTCATAGGCGGGATTGAAAACTGGGGAGGCTACATAAGCTGCTGAGCCAGCAGGGTGGTGAGTTGGTTGGTTCAGCAAGACATACTGGGGTTGCCCCTTGGAGGTGGAAGGTTGGGCAACTTGAGTCATGGGAACTGCCTGGACAACTGTCTGGGTCTGGGGTGCCTTGTATGGATGGTACCTCCTTGTCCTCTTTCTTCCTTTAGGCTGAGGGCCCGAAAACTCGGAAGACTTCCTCTTGAAGGGAAGTCCCCGACGGATCCTAAGATTCTGATTGGCCCTGGAAGCTTCGCTGATGACGTACCCCAGATAGAGGATTTAATGAGCCTGTTTGGCTCGTGCCGGATGGAGGCATCAGCCAGCACATGTTTCCGGCAGTTCCGTCTTGCTACCACAAAATCGTATAAGTCACTTTGGAACGAAGCCAGAAGTGACTTAGTCAGGATCTGGAAAAGAGGTTCGTCTTTGTAGACAGCCGATGTCAACTCCGCCGAGGTGACGGAGTTGATGGATCTACTGAGACGGCACCTAACATCATATTCCGCCTTGATCAGGGACTCCGGAGTCCTGGGCAACTGCTCGCTGAATAGATCCGAAGCGCACTCCGGATCCAGCCTACCTACCGTAAAGGTTTCAGGAGCCCCAACACAGCAATCCAGGTCTCCCAGAAAGAGAAGAGATGTAGGGTCCGTCTCACGAAGCTCTGGCATCGGCTTCTCCTCTATTCCGGCCTGCAGAGTTAGCTCCGCTATTTTAGATGTACAAGGGGTGGGAATGTCCTCGTGGACAACGAACATCGTACACCGCCCCTTGTGGGGAGTTAGCTTGGTATTAGCACACTCCCAGTCAGAGAGTATTCTGACTCATGCCGACTGTGCTTGATCCCTGGGGAAGATCACGGTTTCCTTGGGGACCTTGTCTTCCCTTACCAGGGCCTCCTCCGATAAACAGGGTATCCCGGGAAAGGAAAAACAAGATCCACCGGGAAGAACTCGTAGTCTTCCACAGGACGGGTGCCACACCCTTCGATGGTTAGTTTACCATTGGCAAAGGGGGCATTGAAGGCGAGACGCCAAGGGTTACAGTCCTCATAAGCAGGTAGCTTCGAGGCGTCCGGGATGGAGTAACCCTGTTGCTGTACTGGACCGGAATTAACGAATCTGGCAAGCGAATCCTCCTGGGTTTTCAGTCTCTCAGCCAAAGACTGAACATACCTGCCCGATGTCTCTAAACTCGAGGCGAGATCTCGAGACATCGTTTCGAATTGGGAGTTAACCTGGTCAGATAATTTCTTCATGAGAGCTTCCGCGAAGGCCTCAGGGTCAAATTCAGGTTTTTTAGACCTGCTCGCCTTGGGTCTCGACCCCTTAGAAGGGGGAGTAGCCTTCTGGGAGGAAGTCGAAGGTTTGGGGACCAACGACGACCTGGCGGAACTCGGCATGGCCAGGATCTTCGGGGGTTTAGACACTTTAGGTAATGTCTTCGTCTTCATTAAGGACTTCACCTTGGGGATCACCAACCCCGAACGGGCCCCAAGGGTGGAGACCTTAGAGAAACCTTGGAAGGAGGAAGACAAAGACGCAGGAGGACTGAAAGAAATAGAATTTTTAAGTCTACCTGCCTCACTTACATCCCTACCTTCCTCCTCCGGATCGATGGCCATTGGCTCGAAGTGAATATTGATGTTGGCCACTTCCTCGGCCACTTCCTCGCACAGTTCTTGCTGTTCCTCCGGCGGGACCTGGGTCTCGATCCTAATCCTGTTAATCAGGGGCTCCGCCACTTCAGGAGCTACTGCTGCAGAGGACCTGGCCATAGGATACAGGATGTTACAAATGTCCTCTGCCAGCACAAAGGGGCGTCCCTGACCAACGTTGTGACCGAAGCCGCCGACCCAGATCTTCAGAGTAGCAAGAGATGAGGCTTGACGGGACCGAGGGACCTGAAACCGAATATAATGTCAATATAAGAAATTGACGTATAAATTCTTTCATTATAGGAGATGTACTTCAAACTTGTTTGAAATATTCATGCGCGTATGCCAAAAGGTTAACGTACCGAATCATCAATCACGTCCTGATAAAGGGAGTAGCATACATCGCAGCCATCTGGATGCCAGACGAGATGATCATCCACCCCGACTGCGCAGCTGGCATGAGACCTGCATGCTACGTGGCCACAGGGTTGCTGCAGATAGGCGTTACAGCCCGGCTCCTGACAATGAACCACCTGTAAGAGGAATTGATACATGAGTATCAAAGAGATAACGCCGGAACAGCTTCACGGCTGTGGTGAAAGACTAAACTAATAAAACTTAAAGTAATAATATTCCCTCCCACGCCGGAGTTGAGATCTGGGGTAAACAATAGGGTTACGGCGGAACGTTCCAGTACAATCTGAACAGGGAGGCCAAGCCTGAAGTCGATCACACTGGAAAGCAATTCCGATGACGCCGGAGCGTCTCGTAAATTAACCACACAGAAATCAACAACCGAGGGGGCTAGCCGCAGGAACGAAGGTTCCGGGACTGATTTCCCGGAACATAGTTCACGGAAACTAATTAATAACTAAAATCGAAATTAGCATTCAGCCCAGCATCTCCACAATTCCGCCGTAAAAAGAACGCAACGACGCTCAAGCTATTGTTCCTACTAGGAACTAAACAGCGAGCTAACGATAGCCGCCGGAACGGATCCGGATAGCGGAACGGCGGAGACGCAGGGGCAGAGAAAACATGGCGACTGCAACAGGTCAGGTGCCTAAACACCTTCCACGAAGCATCATCTCAACCGAAAAGGGGCAAATGAGCATTGCTCTAAAATGTCCCAAAGGGAGAAGCCATGTAGACAACGTCTGATAAAATGGGAGTGAGATAAACATGAGAAGGCAAAATAGATAATATCTATAGCATAGCCTAACCTTCCGAAGTAAACACCTGGCCAGATAGGCTAGGACACGCCAGAGAGATGAACGAGAAAGGGGCACTAGCACCAAACCCAACCTTCCGAGATTTGATGAATCAAACTGGTCAGGGAGGATGGGCCGGCATCCAAAACTCGAACGAAGGCCACCCAAGAAAACCTACCTTACCTAGGCCTAGAAGCCAGGGAAGGAAGGAAGACTGGTGCCAGCTTAGCCTACCTTCCGAGATTCGACAGAGTCAAACTGGTCAGGTAGGCAAGGAGATAACACTACCAAATATCAGACGAAAGGTATATAGGAATACATAATAAAATTGAAATGATATAATAACAAAATATTTTTAAAATTGCACCTACATAAAGAACAGAAAGGAAAGGATAGGGTAGGCCTCACTTTCCACTATTCTAAAATAACAATTTTTAAAGTAAATTGTATTTTTCCTAACTATACAAACCCGAGGTCCTTTACATTAGGAGATTACTTTCTGGCGTAGGCTGGAAACGCCCGTTGAACTTCAAACAAGGTGGTATAGTCAGTTAACTACTGTCCGGGAGGCGGGAGCACCGCCTGCCCGGATGTAAACATTCCAATTTGCTTTCCGGCCCAGGTACAGATTGAGGGGTGGCATGAGGTGGGCATAATTGTAAAGGACCTCGGGTTTGTATAGTTAGGAAAAATACAATTTACTTTAAAATTGTTATTTGTTCGACACAATATACAAACCCTCGGTCCTTTACATTAGGAGACTTACTGATTGGAGGGGAGGAATCTGAAAAATGTCTCTCTGAACTGACTGGAGTTCACCACCTTGTCTTCCCTTCCTGGTCGTAAGAGCGAGGAAGGGAAAAAATTGCCTCTGACAAAAGATCGGGTTGTAGGAAACGCAGGATCAGTTGTCAGACTTCTGGGCCCCTTTGCATGAAAGAGGAAACGTCAGTTCAAGCAAAGTAGGCTAGGAAGAATTGACGTCGGATGACAATAAGGCAAATACAAGTTTTGGGTTTGTCTCAAAGTCATGGACTCCCTCCTCCCCTTGCAAGAGGAGGGAGTGGGGTTGCTTCTATTAACCTGAAAGGAAATAGAACGGAAGCTCGTTATGTGCTTACCTGCCTCGATCGCTCGGTCCAGCTTGTAACGCGTCCGCTCCCTGCCCGTGGGAAGAGAGCTTAGGATGGGGAGAGGAATAGAGGCCAGTCACTCAAAATTCATCTCCCAATCACTACCGTACAACATAGGCGAGATGCAACCTGTCCCGTTAGGGGAGCTGGATAAGCTACACAACTTGTTGAGCAGCCACCACAGGACCCAAGGAAAAAGTGTCCAAGGACTTGTGTGCAACATCCCGGAGGTAGAAGGAGGTGGACAAGCCGGTCGTTCTCATCGGCACGGCGTTTGTCTACCGCAGCGTCCACCAACTCCCTAGGGAAGAGAGAGGAGGAACCCAGCAACGGTCCATTCCGTAGAGCAATTGCCGACTCGGGACCTACAGACCTGGCAAAGCGAGAGAGAACAGCGTCTCTCCGCTTTAAAACCAGGTTCACCCACAGGTTTGCAGTCTGGTGGGCAAGGTAGGAAATAGCCCTACCTCCAGACTGGCACAGTCTCCCAAAGGCAGAGTCCTCCCCAGGTACGATAGCACCCGAAGAAGCAGCCACCTTCGATACTGTGAAGGACCACAGATCGAGCCAGGAGACTACCTGGAAGGCCGCCATGGCGGTGGCTTCCAGGGTTGCAGCTTCTTGTTGGGAGAGAGAAATATTCTCCGCCGACAATTGCTGCAACGAAAGACCCGGATCCAAACGAGTCAGGTCCGGGTCAACCTGCTTAGTCGACAACGCCCCTTCCGATGGAGTATAAAAGCGCTTCTGACGAGGCAGAGGGGAGGAAGAAGCTTGTCCGAGCGCGACTCGATCGAAGGAGCTGTCTTGCCCAGACACAAGACCGTTCACTTGATCGAGAACTCCTCGGCAAGCGCGACCACGGCAGTCCCACGAGCCTTGGGTTCCTTCTTGGGTCCCCAGAAGGATTCGAGGCGTGATGGACAATCCACAGAAGAGGCCGTGGTCCCTTCCCGAGGTCATTGTGCTGGCCAATCAATCAGCGATAACCTCTGAAAAAGTCCTCTGTATTTCGGGGTGTCCGCATCCTGGGGCAGAGGACCCTCGAGTCCCTCCAGGGTGCGGTCTTCCCAACTACTCTCCCTGCAGGGGAGAACCTCGGCAGACCCCGAGGACCTTCCTGAACTCGCGGGCGTAGGGACCTGGTCGAGCCAAGGACCGATCCAGGTGCGTTCTCCCCACGCAGCTGGACTCTGAGGAGAACGATCCCCAGAGTTCCTCCTCTCCGACTCATGCCCCCTGGAGGAGACTGAAGGGGCGGAGGGGACAGGCGAGGAAGATCGGGCGCTCCCGCTGCCCTTACTGGCAGAACCAGTAGAAGCAGCGGGCCGAGAGCGGTCACCAACCTGCGGTGATGACGACCCCTCAGGTCGAGGAGATCGTTTCAACCCAGGTGAAACAATCTCCCGAGGAGAGCGGAGTGACTCGCGAGAGCCAAGCCGCGCATTCGTCTTCCCCGAGCCGGGCTGGCCGTGCGGGCGTGGCCGGGGACTAGGAGGAGCCGAACGCGCGGCTGGCTGGCGCGAGCTTGCGCTGTCCTCTGGACGCGCCCCAGACTTCTTCGAGGCCGAAGCCTCTCGAGAAGACTGAGTAGGGGACTTCTTCCCTGTCTCTCCTTGCATCCGGCCCCGCGGGGCTGAAGCACTGTCCCGGGAACCTGACGTGGCACTAGAAGGAGTGCTAGCAGGAAGAGGCAGAGCACCTGCATGCCCCGGCTCTTTCTCTCTTCCCACGCCCTGGTCTGTACGGCGAGAAGTATCTACTGTAACAGCCTGGGATACCCGAGTCTCCTTGGGGACCCGGGTACTCGGGGCAACTCGCGAACGAGCGCCCGACGCGGTCTCGCTGGCCTTAGAAGCAGGCGGTTTCTTAGGCGCAGCGGGGGAAGTGCCGACCTTGGTCTGCACGCCCTTGGCTCCCGATGCCCCTGGCCCGGAGGCCGGGGAAGCGGTTCCCTGATCCGAGGATCGGGAAGAGCCAACGAGAGAACCCACTGCCTTCCCTGTGGAAGGAGGCAGACCCTTAGAAACCTCGGTGCGAAGTTTCTTAGGGGGGGGAGAGACAGACTTCTTCTTCTTCGGCCGCGAAGCCTCGGAAGGAGAAGAGGAAGAAGCAGCAGACGACGACAACGATGATGAAGATGAAGACGAAGACGACGACGACACCTTCCTAGACCTCTTCTTCTTCTTCTTCACCATCTGCTTCAGGAAAGCAGTCAAATCCCCAAGCCAGGAAAGCGAGGCCGCCGATTCAGGAACAGCAGGAACAGCAGGAGGGGCAGCAGCAGCAGAAGAAGCAACCCGGGCAGAGAAGGCGGAGCTCGGACCAGCCATTGCCTGGGTAGGGAGAGCCGCGCGTCGGCCAGGAACAGAAGTGGGCGGGGCCAGGGATGCAGGCGCCGCCCCTCCCGCGTGCAGGGCCAGGTCGGGCCTCGCCATAGTCACTGGGATGGGGATTGAGGCAGACGAAGGGCCGGGCTGGAGAGTCAAGCGAGGAACCGTGTCCAAAGCCAGTCCATGGTCAGCAACAGGGGCAGCAACAGTCACGTACGGAAAAGATGACGTCACCATGTAGGAGGGGCCAGCGCGCGAGAATGGAGCCAAGAAGCCAGGTGGTAATGGAACAGCGTGCTGGCCCGCGGATGACGCCGATACCTGGGTGTCCAGATGCGATGCCACTGAAACCGGCATCTGGACAAATCTTGAAAAGGTGACGGTAGTAGTCGTGGCTGCCACTGCCAAGTGGGTCGTGACTGGAGGGGGGGCCAGGGGAGCCAAGCCTTCCAGGGCCGAGCCAGGTAGACCCAGGTGTAGCCAGGGAGAGTTGGGAATCATAGCTTGGCTGTCTAGTCCGGAACCTGAAGCAAAAGTCGGGTTATCAATGGAAGCCTCTACTTGATCCGGAGGAAAAATTTCACCTCCGGAACGGGAAGAGACTTCCGAGAGGATTCCTCGGTCCAACTCTCCCCCGCGCCCTTCCACTAACGAAGATACGTAAGAGGAAGGGAGGGGAGTCCTCACCGAGGGAGAGGAGCAAGAAGGGGAAGCTCGCCGGGAGGAAGAAACGAACCAAGTATTAGCCACCAAAGGCGTCGTCGGGGGCGTATTTCCCTCGGATGACTCCTTGGAAGGCTTACGACGGTAACGTCTCCTCCCCTCGAACTTACCCCACTGCTCGGAGGACCACAAACAACACTCATCACAAGTAGAGTCGCGTGAACACACACGCCCCCTGCAAGATGTGCAGAGTGCATGTGGGTCCACATCGACTCTAGAACGAAAAGAATTGCACTTTTTTACCCCTACCCGGGACACACACGCTGGGGATAGGAGGGTTTAGACAACTTTTCCATGATGAATGAAACAACAGAAAAATCCCACCAAAAATAGAAGTAAGATGCAGTCAGGCAGAGAGCGAAGAACAACGTCCCACACGCTACGGCGGCGAAAGCAAATTGGAATGTTTACATCCGGCAGGCGGTGCTCCGCCCCCCGGACAGTAGTTAACTGCCTATAACACCTTGTTTGAAGTTCAACGGCCGTTTCCAGCCTACGCCTGAAAGTAATCTCCTAATGTAAAGGACCGAGGGTTTGTATATTGTGTCGGAACAAATATAATAATAGTCGAGCGCGTCAGAACGAGCGAAAATTAAAGCTATCATTATAAAAGAGGAGCATATAAAAAATCTTCTAAGGCGTCAGAAGATAAAGAGTATTAAGAGGCTGGGGACTACAGCCACGAACGAACACGAAAATGGCGGCTCCGAGCCGACAAGGCGTAAGTATTAAACGGGACAAAAATTGTCCAACCGAGTCCCAAACCAACAAAATTGAATACTCAACTTAGATGAAGATGCGTCTTGATCAATCGAAGCCATGATAAGAAATCCAAAAAGCCAAAATAAGGCAAAAAGAAGCACAAAAATACACCGACGAAAACAACGGGTGTTAACCAGAAAGCGTGCTATGAAGGGATTAAGATTCTGACTAGAAGTAGTAGTAGCGAGTGGAGAAGGACCGCTGTAACGGCACCCCTTAGGTAGAGGGGTTTTGGGAGAGGAGAGATCTATTTGGGTTAAGCATCTGTGGTAGTGGCTTCCACTCGCTCCTAGATGACATACCGACATCCTATAAGGATGATCGCTCCAGAGGTAGTAACTCTGGCATCCTATTAGCTGTATGGCTTTTTTCTCTGGTATATCTAGCAAATATTTATACCTAGATATGTGTGCTATATGGGACATTTCACTCGGCGACACATGTCGATCCCAGAAAAGTGTCTTTTCTACTCATCTCTGGTCGAAGGTTATTCCTCAGGAACTCAGGACCTGAAAAGTAATTTGTTCTCATCAGCTGCTTGTAAGTCAGACAACGAGTAATGCAATCAGCCGGATATCTTCCCTAGAAATAAAGCTAAATGCAATGGGATGTTTTTCACACATTCCATTGATGTTCAGCAACCTGTTCTTGATAAAAACAGAAACTTTCTGTAATTTATCAAGCTTTATGGAATACGAATGAATCCAGGACAAAGCCACCAAACTATCCGAATATACCTGCAAATCGACTATTCCGATAGGGTTAACACAAGTGTGACCTGCTAATTCCTCATACAAGTCAACCAGACACTCAGCAACCAAGGCAATACTCTGGAGTTTGAGAGAAGGAATACTTTTAGAATTCAAATTCTTCCCAACAATGCAGTTCTTTGCCATAACAAAGTTTATGCTACCAGTTGAAATGTTCAAAATAAAAATCACAACTCCAAAGATAAATTTACTGCTGTCAGCAAAAGCTAACAAACTGTAACAGTCATTTCTACTGGCAATAAACCTTGGGACACTCACTACTGGGGAAGCATTAGCTTCCTTAGCAATATTCTTCCACTGTCTCTGCAGATCTTTATCCAGAACGTCGTCCCAGCCTAACTCATTATTACACCGTAGAGAGTGCATAAATAGCCTACTGCGGTTATACAAGTCAAACTGGGAGGCAACAGAGCTTGAAGTATCACTCCTGGTTTTAACATGTGCATCACGATTAAAGGGTCTGGCAGATAGAGAGTCTACTTCTCGATTCCAAAACAGACCAAGTAACTTTACCACTGAATTCATAGAAATACTGTATTTAACATCAGTAGACTTCTGCAAGGATAAATCATTAATGACAAACCGCTGTAACTTGAACTTGTAAGGGTGAAAAATATGGTTAGTTGCAAATATGCCCATTCAAGATCCTTAGAACAGTCTAAGGCCACTGCGCAATTATCCATGTAACAAAGCTGATAGATAAGTTTCTTAAGCACAACCAAATGCACACTATCGTGTTCCACTTCTAAAATCAAAATCTTATAAAGGGCTAGGAGTAACAGAGCTGGACTGCATCTTAAGCCAAAGCTGTCTCATATTTCCTTAGCCCACAACAGTAAAATCGTTCTTTTCAACATTTCTGAACCATAAACACAATAGTCTATTACTATCTACCTCATTAAGAGCAAGATTATTAAATGCCTTACAGATATCAAAACAGAGAAGATGTGAGCCAAAGCGAACATGTAATAAAGCAGAAACAATTTTTTGGTTCAATGTCGGTCCAGGATACAATATGGCCTGATTATGACTTACTGTAATTTCCCTGCTAGGATCCTTGTGACAAAGATTAGAAAGATAAACCACGCTGCATTTAGTGGTTTCACTGTCTAATCTAAATATAGGTAAAAAGCTAAGGTTAGGATGCTGGATTAGGAATTGATCAAGATTATCAATACGTTCAATTATACCAGCTGCTTCTTGCTCTTCGAAACTCTGGTCCATAAGAGCCAACTGTGGTGGATTATTCAAAAGTTTCCTTAGATTAGATTTCAAAATCATCTTGGCAAGTTCATGGTTAGTTCCTAACAAATGAGCAACTTTGAAATTCCATAGCAATGGAACGATAATTCGTCCTTCTTCATTCCTTTTCATACTTTCAAGGGCATATTTACTAAGTTTAACATTAATTTCACACTCATTTTCTTCAGGCTAACCATCCTCCAGACCTAGGTACCTGTTATAATTTTCATTCAAAATGCAACTGGCAGCCCTCTTAAGCTCATTATGAACAATTTCACCTTTGTCATCTAATATACAAAAATCCCTGGGAACAGGTTTACCATCAATAAACCGGTCCGAAGCAAGACAAGCGTTGCCAGAGATGCCCATAACCTTAAGCAAATCGCTATCTGATGTCTTTACAGAACCATTAAAACAATGTCCTACATAAGACAAATGTGACAAATCCTTTAGCACTTGTGTTAAATTACCTTGAAGCAATACTCCTGCAGAGGTTTGAGAATACATAGATAGGCTTTCCGCACCGAACAAGTGTTCACTTTGGGGAAGACAAAAACTGGAATTGGCACCCAATATAAAATCTATGCCGCTAATTTCGTCATCATTGCTGGTTAAAAATTCATCAGCCAAAACATAACCTCAATCCTAAAAGCCTCCAACAACCTTACCCAAAAGAGGAAGCTTTAAATGTATGTTAATGCAGGGTAAACAGAATACTTCAGTTATTTTAAAACTGCTGCCGAAGTTGAGTTTAGCCTCTACTAATCTAGTGGTATATTGTTGAGATGTGTTTATACCATTATTAGTCAAGAAAATATTGTCTAACCATTTTCAGTCGAAGTTTATTAGCAATAGCGGTAGTAATGAAGTTACACTGGCAGCCACTATCCTTCAAACACCTAACCTTTAACCCCCCTTCAAATGTACTGGTAAATGCAGGCAAAATTGAGTCAATATCAGAATATCCCTGAAAAGCCTCTGTTATGGTTAACATACTACTAGAAATGTCATTTTCATAATAAAATAAAATTTTACACATACTTACCTGATAGTCATAATAGCTGTCGTCTCTGATGTCTCCGGCAGAAATTCAAAAATTCGTGGCAGCGTCGATAGTTAGGTCACGTGATACCCCCTTCCCCTGGCCCCCTACAGGGAGTGAGTGGAACTACCCACCAATACAGTCAGATGTTTTATGCTACCCTTGCCCATGATTGGGGAAGAGGGTGGGTTTTGTATGACTATCAGGTAAGTATGTGTAAAATTTTATTTTATGAAAATTACATTTTTACACATATGACTTACCTGATAGTCATAATAGCTGATTGGCACATTATAGGCGATGGGTTCATGGCAGGCAACCCACTAAACAATGTAAATATATGTCAAGATTCAAAAAGAATCCCGGTAGTTCCTTGCCTTCTGAGGTAGCTGAAGTCATTGGTACTGCCTTTTTTCATTGCTATCCTCAGTCGCACTGACAAGGTATATAGACCTGATTTGCCGAGTGCATGAGAGCTTACATGTAGTCGAGGGCGAACCGTGGACTATCATGCATAACAGATACTAAAAGTGCCCCTGCTCTGGGCTTTAGCATCATCAACAACCTTCATCATAAGGGTATCACCACTAAATATATAAACCCAATTCACCCTAAATATAACTGTAGGGCACTTCCAGACACACGTAGTGCTCCCAGACTTCCCAAAACCAACAAACCCATCTCAAGGCGAAAAATTAATAAGCCTAGGTTTCATTAGGAAGGAAAGACTTCCTATACCCCTTCCCCCAAAACCGTGCCAGTCACCATAAACGGGCCCAACGTTGAGCAATTTTCAAAAACTGTTTCAATTTCTCTTAAGTAATGCATGGCGAACACTGAGTTACACCTCCAAAAGGTAGCCTGCAAAATATTGTCTAATGAAAAATTTTTCCGGTATGCCAAAGACGTAGCCACCGCTCTAACCTCATGGGCTTTCACTTTAAGCACTTTACAACGATCGGGATCCAATTCAGAGTGTGAGTCCATAATAATTTTTCTGAGAAAGAAAGCTAATGCATTCTTAGACATGGGCCGCTTCGGATCCTTTACCGAACACCACAAATTTTGCGTTGGACCTCTAATGTCTTTCGTCCTCTCGAGATAAAACTTTAAAGCCCTCACTGGACATAAAGTTCTTTCTAATTCTTCAGAATCGAGTAACTCTGATAGGCTTTTTAATTCGAAAGAACGCAGCCACGGTCTTGCAGGGCGCTCATTGTTAGCCAAAAAACCAACCATAGAGGAGCAAACCGCTTTCCACCTGGAAAAGCCGACTCTTTTATCCAGAGCATGAATCTCACTAATTCTTTTTGCAGATGCGAGTGCAACTAAAAAAAATTGTCTTCATTGTAAAATCTCTTAATGAAATATCTTTCATAGGTTCGAATCTACTTGACATAAGCCAATGAAGAACTACGTCGAGATTCCAGGAAACTACTTTCTGAACATTTTGCTTAGTAGTATCAAACGACTTAATTAAATCTGTTAAGTCCTTATTAGAAGAAATGTCTACACCCCTATGTCTAAAGACAGAAGATAACATGGCTCTGTAGCCTTTAATGGTCGAGGACGAGAACTTCTTAATCCTATTCAGGAATAACAAAATTCTGCTATCTCCAAAACAGAGGTTTTTGTAGAAGAGATTCCATTCTGCTTGCACCAATCTCTAAAAATAGACCACTTGGACTGATACAATTTTTCTGAAGAGACTCTCCTTGGTCTTGCAATTGCCTCAGCAACCTTTCATGAAAATCCTTTCTGTCTAAGGATTCGCTCGACAGTCTGAATCCTGTCAGATGTAGAACGGACAGATTCTTGTGGATCACCTTCAATTTGGCTGTTTGAGTAGATCTATCCTCTCTGGCAATATTCTTGAAAATCCATCAGTAGATCTAAAAGGTCCGGAAACCAATCCCCTCACCGGCCAGAAGGGTGCTATTAGTGTCATTCTGCAATTCACTTGTTCCCTGAACTTTGCCAACACTTGCCCTAAAATCTTGAATGGGGGAAATGCGTAAACCTCCAGATGAGACCAGCTCATTAACATTGCGTCTATTCCCCAGGCTCTTTCGTCCGGCACTGAAGAGCAGAATACGGGAAGACGGTGATTTTCAGCCGTTGCAAACAGATCTATCCATGGTTCTCCCCAAATCGTCCAAAGCCTCTGACAAATTTGGGCGTTCAACGTCCACTCTGTAGGAAGTACTTGGTTCCTCCTGCTCAATCCATCCGCCCTGACATTCAGCTTCCCTTGAATGAAGCGAGTCAATATGTCTACCTTCCTTTCTTCCGTCCATAACCACAGATCCTTTGCTTTCTCGTAAAGGGAGAAAGAATGCGTTCCTCCTTGCTTTCTTATGTAAGACAGTGCAGTCGTATTGTCCGAATGAACAATCACTGTCTTGTCCCTTCTCTCTACTCTCTTCTCTGACGGAGAAGCCCGAAAAGTCGCTGAGTTCATTGTTATTCCCAAATAAGTAATGGACTGCGATGGTGTTAGCTGAGACTTCTGAAAGTTTACAATAATCCCCAGCTCTTTCACCAGAGACAGAGTTCTCTCTAAATCCTCCACACACTTCTCTCTCGTCTCTGCTTTTAACAGCCAGTCGTCCAGATAAAAAACTATCCTTATCCCTTCCAAATGGAGCCACTTTGCGACTGGAGTTAGGATTCTCGTAAAGACTTGAGGAGCCGTTGAAAGGCCGAAACAAAGGGCTCTGAACTGAAAAAACTTTGTTCCCAAACACAAACCTTAGGAACTTCCTTGAATCCCAACTGGATTGGAACATGGAAGTAAGCATCTTTCATATCTATCGAGGCCATCCAATCTCCCTCTCGAAGGGATCCCAACACCGATTGAATTGTCTCCATAGCAAACTTTTCTTTCTTTACAAACCGATTTAATGCACTTACATCCAGGACAGGCCTCCAATCTCCCGAGGCCTTTGGGACTACAAACAGGCGATTGTAAAAACCCGGAGAATCCAACACCAAAACTTCTTCTATTGCTCACTTTTCTAGCAACGCCTTTACCTCCTTTTCCAACGCACAAAATCTGTCCGACCCTGGAGAGTATGCAGCTAATGCTATAGGTCGCATTGTCAAAGGAGGATCCCTTAAGAACGGGATCTTGTAGCCCTCTGAAAGAACTGAAAAAATCCACGGATCTATCCCCTTGCTCTCCCAAATCTTTACAAAACTGTGGAGCCTCGCTCCCACATGTGTGTGGAGGTTTAAAACCTCATTTCTTGTCAGTCTCAGACTTCTTGATTGCTTTCGGAACAAAACGTCCTCTCCCTCTTGCTCTGGGATACGGTCTGGTAGCCGGTCTGCCCCGAAAGGACCGATCTTTAAATGAAGACGAAGACACTTGTTGTCTAGAGTAACAGACTCCGCTTGTCTAGGCCTCCTGGTCGACTGAGCTAGAAGATCCTGCGTAGTCTTCTGTTGAAGAGAAGCCGCCACTTCGGAAATTAAATTCTGAGGAATAGAAAACTTTTGTCCAGAGGCGCAAATAACAATGCAGATCTCTGTGCCCTAGACACTATTTTAGCCAAAAAGAGCAACACAACTCCTCTTTTTAACAACATAAAAGAGAAGGGAAGTGGAGAGTTCTGCTGCGCATCCCTTACAGCTTTGTCAATACATGACATTACTCCAGAAAGGTCTTCAAATTGGTCTTGATCTAAATCCAGTTCATTCAGTTTTCTACCCAACGCACCAAAAGCCCAATCCAGGAAACTAATAACCTCAAAGCTCTTGAATACACCATTAAAGAGCCTGTCCAGTTCCGAAGAGGCGAAAAATACCTTGGCAGCATTAAGAGCAGACCTCCTCGCCGAGTCAACAATTACAGAAAAATCTCCTTGTGAGGAAGCTGACACTCCCAAGGAAAAACACTCAACAGTATTGTACCAGTTCCTCCTTCCTGAAAGAAGCTTAGAAGGAGGGATACAAAACTGCATCTTTCCAAGTTGCCTCTTCTCCTCCAACCACTCTTCAATCCCCTTCAAAGTCTTTCTTGAGGAGATTGATAAAACCAACTTGGTTATTAGAGACGGACGACTACTCGTGTCCCTAGCCTACTGGGATTCCAAAAACTGGTACTGCTGGAGAGAAGAAATCTGCAAAATTCTGCACAAAAAATCTCAAAAGTTGCTTATAAGCAGAAGAAGGACTCTCCTTTTCTACTGCCTCCTCCTCCTCCTCTTCTTCCCTTATTGGCAAATCTTCCTTAGAAGAAACTGGAGAAACCCTGCCACAGACCTCACTGCAGGCTCAACTTCTAAAACTTCCACTTGATCCTGATTCTCTCCTACATTATCTCTTGAATGATTAAAATATTTAAGAATACTCTCCATCTTCTTTTCTAAAGAAGATAACACCTTCTGTTGTCTCTCAACTTTCTCAGTTAACAAGTCCTGATTCGAGAAGACCCCACAGGTGGCTGCGAGGCATGAACATGTACAGCAGCCGCATTAATGCGCTATTAGATTCGAAGCCGGCGCATGACGGGCTGGCGCCACAGGCAGGAGTGCAGGACGGTTGGGCTCCATTGAACGCGGCTCATGGCGGTCTGGCGCCACTGGCGACGCCCGATGTGGCGCATGGCGATCTAGCACCTCCCGATGTGGCGCATGGCGATCTGGCGCCACCCGATGAGGCGCCTGGCGGTTTGCTGCTCCAGAAGGCGGCGAAAAACCCTTATCAGGCGAAGAAAACAGCTCCTGGCGGTCTGGAGCCACAGAAAACGATGCCTGGTTGTCAGGAGCCACTGGATGCGGCGTATGGCGGTCTGGCGCCATCGAAAAAAACAAACGCTGATCTGGAACCCCCGAATGCTTCGCATGACGGTCTTGATTGTGAGAAATTGACGTACAACGGTCTGGATCTAAAGAACGAGGCGCTTGAAAACTAGAAACCTGTTTCTCCTCTGCTTGAAAGTTTCTTTCAATCTTTCTACCTTTTTCCACTGATCTTTTCACTTTACTTTTATTAACTTCTGGGGAAGAGAAACTCTCCGGAGAGTCCCAATAACTACACCCGGGCTCTGGATCCTCTTGCAACACTCTCTTCTTCAGAACCTCCCCAGGAGACACACCTCTAGACCTTTTCAGCGGTCTACTTCGATCTTTAAGGCGCCAATCTCTCTTACGAGACCTCTCTTCGCTAGACTCACTCGAAGAGAGACACTTCCTCTGAACACCTTTCCAATGGCATTCCATGACATCCTGGGAGCGTTCTACAGGACTGTCTGAGGGGGCGCCTGCTCGGGAGCAAGACCCCCGCGCCTCCCTTGGACTTTCGACTTGTCTCCTCCCAGATACACGGGAGTATGACAGAGGTCTCGGTCTAGGAGAGCGACGAGGCCGAACAGCCACCTCCTCCACTGCACAAACACTTTTCACTTTATCACTGGCAATTACTTCCAAAGCAGCACCCAACTTTCCAATTGCCGACATCACAGTAGAGAAACGATTTTCAAACTCTACCTTAAGACTGGCAACAGTTTCGGGTTCCAGGATAATAGGGTCTGGGTTAGGAACGGGTTCATTAGTCGGACATATGTTAGAAACAGACAGAAATTTCTGCATTACTACTTCTAGAAATGACAGACGAAGCCCTAATAGCGGCTTTGCGCTTCTTATCCTTGTCTAATTTCCTGAGATAGCTAGCTAAATCCTTCCACTGCTTCTCAGTCATACTATTACATTCTACACATGTTAGAGATGAAGTACAGACTTGCCCTCTACAAATAACACATACAGAATGCGGGTCCAGTCTAGCTGTTACTAGTCTAGTTTTACAGCCTTTGCTGCAATACCTAGCCTGACTCGAACCCGTGTCCGACATCCTAGACTGAATATCCCAAAAAATAGCTAAATTATCAAAAACTGTTTACAATTAACAACTATCAAAAACAACTGCTCAACTGAGTACATCACCAAGATTCCAAAGCAAACCGATGACTTCCTCAGAAAACGAATTCCTACCGGAGCAAAATTCAACCATGTTACCGGTTAAATCGGCAGAAAACATCTGACTGTATTGGTGGGTAGTTCCACTCACTCCCTGTAGGGGGCCAGGGGAAGGGGGTATCACGTGACCTAACTATTGACGCTGCCGCGAATTTTTGAATTTCTGCCGGAGACATCAGAGACGACAGCTATTATGACTATCAGGTAAGTCATATGTGTAAAAACTCTTGGTTTATCATCAGTAAGTGACTTAACATTAGAGGGAACAGGTTTAGTCTTTCCTTTATCAGTTAAAGGTCCAGATTTAGCTTCAACATTATTATTATGTTCATCAGAATTAGAGCCATTAACACATACAAATCCCATGTGCCATTCTGAGCAGTACCAGCAACGAGAACTAAAATAGTATCTGCAAGATCCACTCTCATGATTTAAATTAGAGCATTCGACACAGCCCCCATATTTCCTAATTTGATCTACGGGGGCAGCGACAGTCACATATGGGTATGATGACGTCACCATGTAGGCAGGGCCAGCTCGTGTGAACGGGGCCAGGAAGCCAGGCGGCAGCGGTACAGTGTGTTGCAACACAGGTGATGCCGAAACCTGGGTGTCGAGATGCGATGCTACTGACACCGGGAGCTATGCAAACCTAGACATGGTGACGGTCGTAGTAGTGGCTGTCGTTGCCGAGTGAGTGGTAACTGGAGCGGGGGGCAGTGAAGCCAATCCCTCCAGTGATGTGCCAGGTAGGCCCAGGTGTAGCCAGGTTGAGGTTGGGATCGAGACCTGGCTATCCAGCCCGAGACCTGAAGCGAGTCGGGTTAGTACAGGAAGCCTCCACCCGCTCCGAAGGAAAAACTCCCCCGAACGGGAAGAGACCTCAAAGAGGATGTCCTGGTCCAACTCTCCCCCGCGCCCTTCCACAACCGATGAAACAAAAGAGGAAGGGGAGGGGGAGTCCTCACCCGAGGGAGAGGGAGCAAGAAGGGGAAGTTCGCCGGGAGGGAGAAACGAGCCCGACACATTCGCCACCACTGGAGTCGTTGGGGGCGTATTTCCCTCGGACAACTCCTTGGTAGGCGACAGTAACGTCTCCTCCCCTCGAACTTCCCCCATTGCTCAGGGGACCAAGAGCAACACTCACTACAAGGGTCGTCGCATGAACACACACGTCCCCTGCAAGATGTACAGAGGGTGTGTGGGCCCACGTCAACTCTAGACCGGAAAGAGTTACATTTTTTACCCCCTACCCCAGGACATACATGCTGGGGACAGGAAGGTTTGGATGATTTCTCCATAACAAAAGTTGTAAAGTTTCCCACCAATAATGCAGAAAAGAAAGCTGTCAGGCAGAGAGCGGCAAAGAACAACGTACATGCGCTACGACGGCTGAAAGCAAATTGGAATGTTTACATCCGGGCAGGCGGTACTCCCGCCTCCCGGACAGTAGTTAACTGCCTAACCACCTTGTTTGAAGTTAAACGGCCATTTCCAGCCTACACCTGAAAGTAATCCCTAATGTAAAGGACCGAGGGTTTGTATATTGTGTCGGAACAAATTATATATACAGTATATAAGAAACTGTTGAGATATATACTATATCTTATTTTATACACGGAGCGACTCGCGCATGAGTGTCCGACGTGGACCCGCTGGCCTTAGAAGCAGGTTTCTTCGGCACAGCAGGGGGAGTGCGGACCGTGGTCTGCACGCCCTTGGCTCCCAATGCGACTGACCCAGGGGCCAGAGCAGTGGTTCCCTGATCCGTGGATCGGGAAGAGCCAGGGAGAGATCCCACTGCCTTCCCTGTGGGAGGCAGTCCCTTAGAGGTCTCGGTGCGAGACTTCTTGGGGGGGTGGGGAGAGGCAGGCTTCTTCTTCTTTGGCTGGGTAGCCTCAGAAGGAGAAGAGGGAGAAGAGGTAGCAGACGAAGATGACGACACCTTTCTCGATCTCTTCCTTGACTTCTTCTTCACCATCTTCCTCAGGATTGAAGTCAGGTCCCCAAACCATGCAGGAGCAGCCGAAGAGTCAGGAGCAACCGGGGGGGGCCACAGCAGCAGGCGCAACCCGGCAGCGTAGACGGTGCTCAGGCCAGCAGTTACCGGGGCAGGAACATCAACACAGCAGCCAGGAACGTGCGGAGGGGGAGCCAGGGATGAAGGCACGGGTGGCGTGCGGTCAGCCAGTCCAGGCTGAGCCAGGGTCGAAGGCATGGGAGGCGTGTCAGTAGTCAAGCCAGGCCAAGAGAACGGGAAGAGAGGAGCTGGAACCATAGTCATGAACGAGCCAGGGTCAGCAACAGGGGCAGGCAAAGTCATATACAGCACCGATGACATCACCATGTAGGAAGGCCCAGGTCATGGGAGCGGGGCCAGGAACCCAGGAGGCAGCAGCACAGGATGGTGAGAGGCAGGAGCAGCCAAAACCTGGGTATCCAGGTGTGAAGCCACCGACACAGGCAGCTTCACGAAAGCATACATGGTAACAGACGTGGTGGTGGTAGCGGTAGCCAAATGAGTTGTTACTGGAGCGCCAGACAGATGAGACACCAGGCCCTCCAGTGACGGAACGCCAGGTAGACCCAGGTGTAACCAGGCCGCGAGGGTAAGTCTGATAACTGGTCCGTATCCACCCCTAAACCTGAGGAAACAGTCGGGTTAAACTGGGAAGTCTCTGCTCGCTCTGGGGAAAAAATTTCCCCCCAGCGCAAGAAGAGACCCCTGAGAGGATGTTCTGATCAACCGGCCCCCAACCCCTTCTACACCCGATAAAACGAATGAGGAAGGGGAGGGGGAGTCCTCACCTGAGGGAGAGGGAGCAAGCAGGGGAAGTTCGCAGGGGGGGAGAAACGATCCTGAAACATTAGCCACCACTGGAGTCGTCGGGGGTGTGTTATCCTCAGACGATTCCTTGGCCGGCTTACGACAGTAGCGTCTCCTCCCTTCGAACCTCTTCCACTGCTCGGGAGACCAGGAACAACACTCTTTACAAGGAGCATCACGCGAGCACACACGTCCCCTGCAAGAAGGACGTGTGGGTCTGTGTCTATGCTAGAGCGAAAGGTATTATATTTCTTACCTCCTACCCCAGGACACACACGCTGGGGATAGGAGGGTTTAGACGGTTTATCAACATTCATTCTCAAAAGAAAGGAAATTTCCCACCAAAAAGCGGAAGGGCAGTCAGGCAGAGAGCGAAGAACAACGTCCGCATTCCACAATGGCTGAAAGCAAATTGGAATGTTTACTTCCTGGCAGGCGGTACTCCCACCTCCCGGACGGTAGTTAACTGCCTAACCAACTTGTTTGAAGTTCAACGGCCGTTTCCAGCCTACGCCTGACATTAATCCTAATGTAAAAGACCAAGGGTTTGTATATTGTGTCGAACAACTCTTCTTTGGCTTCTTCGCCATCTTCCTCAGGATTGAAGTCAGGTCCCCAAACCATGCAGGAGCAGCCAAAGTCAGGAGCAACCAGGGGAGGGGGGAGGGGGCCACAGCAGCAGGCGCAACCTGGGCAGCGTAGACAGTGCTCAGGCCAGCAGTTACCGGGGTAGGAACATCAGCACGGCAGCCAGGAACGTGCAGAGGAGGAGCCAGGGATGTAGGCACGGGTGGCGTACGAGCAGCCAGTGTCGAAGGCATGGGAGGCGTCAGTAGTCAAGCCAGCATGAGAGACCGGGAACCGAGGAGCTGGAACCATAGTCGTGAACGGGCCAGGGTCAGCAACAGAGGCAGGCAAAGTCATATACGGCACCGGTGACGTCACCATGTAGGAAGGCCCAGGTCGTGAGAGGGGGGGCCAGGAACCCAGGAGGCAGCGGCACAGGATGGTGAGAGGCAGGAGCGGCCGAAACCTGGGTATCCAAGTGTGAAGCCACCGACACAGGCAGCTTCGCGAAAGCAGACATGGTGACAGTCATGGTGGTGGTAGCAGTAGCCGAATGAGTTGTTACTGGAGCGCCAGACAGATGAGACACCAGGCCCTCCAGTGACGGAACGCCAGGTAGACCCAGGTGTAACAAGGCCAAGGATAAATCTGATAACTGGTCAGTATCCACCCCTAAACCTGAGGAAACAGTCGGGTCTCTGCTTGTTCTGGGGGAAAAATTTCCCACCCCAGCAAGAGGAGAGACCCCCGAGAGGATGTCCTGATCAACCAACCCCGCCGCCCGATGAAACGAATGAGGAAGGGGAGGGGGAGTCCTCACCTGAGGGAGAGGGAGCAAGCAGGGGAAGTTTGCAGGGAGGGAGAAACGATCCCGACATATTAGCCACCACTGGAGTCATCGGGGGCGTTACCCTCAGACGATTCCTTGGCAGGCTTCTGACAGTAGCGTCTCCTCCCTTTGAACCTCTTCCATTGCTCGGGAGACCAGGAACAACACTCGCTACAAGGAGCATCGCGCGAACACACACGTCCCCTGCAAGTTGGGCAAAGGGCGTGTGGGTCTGTGTCGACAGTAGAATGAAAGTTATTACATTTCTTGCCTCCTACCCCAGGGCACACACGCTGGGGATAGGAGGGCTTAGAAGGTTTATCAACATTCTTCCTCAAAAAAAGAAAGGAAATTTCCCACCAAAAAGCTGAAGGGCAGTCAGGCAGAGAGCGAAGAATAACGTCCGCATTCCACAATGGCCAAAAGCAAATTGGAATAATTACATCCGGGCAGTCGGTACTCCTGCCTCCCAGATGGTAGTTAACTGCCTACCACCTTGTTTGAAAGTTCAACGGCCGTTTCCAGCCTACGCTGAAAGTAATTCCTAATGTAAAGGACCGAGGGTTTGTATATTGTGTCGGAACAATCCTATTGTAACGGACTGACGGTGTGTATATCATGTCAGAACAAAGTAAGGTTTTCTTACGATTTTCTATGATTATTTTGGTTTACGACGATTTTCAGCCTATGACCCGGCCTCGGAACAGAACCCGCGTCGTAAACCCGAGAATGCCTGCATTTGTACATATTATACAACACATTATGTTCATATATCTGCAACATCAACAATATGCTAAAACATCAACGAAGTGGAACGGCAGGCAGAGAGGAGAAGTGTTTAGAGTTCAAAGATCAGTCTTCAGCTGCACTGAAGCATATTCCGGTATTATTTTACTTATGGACATTAATTGCTTTCAACATAAAATAACAATTTTTAAAGTAAATTGTATTTTTCCTAACTATACAAACCCGAGGTCCTTTACATTAGGAGATACTTTCAGGCGTAGGCTGGAAATGGCCGTTAAACTCTTGAACAAGGTGGTTAGGCAGTAACTACCTCCAGGTAGGCGGGGATACCCGCCTGCCCGGATGTAAACATTCCAGTTTGCCTTTCGGCCCAGGTACAGATTGAGGGGTGGCATGAGGTGGGCATAAATTGTAAAGGACCTCGGGTTTGTATAGTTAGGAAAAATACAATTTACTTTAAAAATTGTTATTTGTTCCGACACAATATACAAACCCTCGGTCCTTTACATTAGGAGACTCACTGATTGGAGGGAGGAATCTGATAAAGCCTCTCTGAACTGACTGGAGTTCACCACCTTGTCTTCCCTTCCTGGTCGTGAGAGCGAGGAAGGGAAAAACTGCCTCTGACAAAAGATCGGGTTGTAAGAAACGCAGGATCAGTTGTCAGACTTCTGGGTCCCTTTGCATGAAAAGAGGAAACGTCAGTTCATGCAAAGTAGGCTGGGAAGAATTTGACGTCGGATGACAATAAGGCAAAAACAAGCATTGGGTTGTCTCATAGTCATGGTCTCCTTCCTCCCCTTGCAAGAGGAAGGAGTGGGGTTGCTTCTATTAACCTGAACGGAAATAGAACGGGAGCTCCCATTATGTGCTTATCTGCCTCGATCGCCCGGTCCAGCTTGTAACGGCATGTCCGCTCCCTGCCCGTGGGAAGAGAGCCAGGATGAGGAGAAAGAAGAGAGGCCAGTCACTCAACCTTCATTCTCCCCATCACAGCCATACAACATAGGCGAGATGCAATCCTGTCCCGTTAGGGGAGCTGGATAAGCTACACAACTTGTTGAGCAGCCACCACAGAACCCAAGGAAAAAGTGTCCAAGGACTTGTGTGCAACATCCCGGAGGTAGAAGGAGGTGAAGGTAGTCTGTTGGGACCACACACCCGCCTTCAGCACCTGTGGTACCGACATATTCTTCCGAATGCGAGGGATGGACCAAGCCATCGACTTCGTGAGCTCGGGGTGAAAGGTACCGGTATTGTCGTCATCAGCTGCCAAGTACCTCCTTGATCGCTTCACGAAGTCAGGAGGAAGATATGTCCTTAGACACTTCTTCCTTGGGAGAGACAGTACTAGCGAAGACGTTGACGACATCCAGGTTAGGAATGTCGAACCTTCAGAAAGTACCACAGCTCCCAATAGGACAAAGTAACGAATGATCTGGATCATCGGTACAAAGTCCAAGGAGGAGGGGAACAAGAAGGACTCGAACCCAACAGTCGATGCCAATGGATTCGGAGTCCACCTACGACATCCGAGAAGGAGTCGAGCTATGATCCCCATCCCTGTTCTTCCATCTTCTACGCCAAGGCCAGGGTAAGATGAGAGATGGACCTAAGAGGGCATATCTCTATCCGATGACTCGTAGGGCGAGTGCAGAGCACGGACAGGAACCCTAAATGAGAAGCTTCTTGTCCGTAGCTAAGTCTCGACTGAGGAGACGAAGGCTACTTCAGATAGAAGACTAGGTCGCAAGGGCCTACGTTCTTCACAAATGAAAGGGAGAGAAGCACCCCTCAGCGGAGAAGACGAGGAAGTCCAGACTTGACGAGCGACTCTGACCCGAGAAGAAGTTCCAACAACGACACCACCAGCGAAGACGGATCTAGTCCCTGGGACAGTGTTGCAGAGGACTTCAAGGGATATCCAGCTATATCCGTTGCCGCTCGGCGAGAAAGCCTGTGCTTGCAAGGAAAGCTGGGATGTCTCCCAGTCCTGAACACACAGGGATGTACTGCCTCAAGAACCGCTTCTTGAGTAGCTGCACAGGAGGATGGGTCAAGTGGAACTCTTCTCGATGCCTCGGCAATGAGGTCGGATGAAGGCGAAGTCTTCAAGTATTTGTCTGTAACTCGGGGTGAGCCATGTTTGTGAACCCCTAGCGAAACGGACAAATACAGAGGGAAAAAACGTCGATATCGAGTTTTCACCAAAAGACGGCATTCCTCAACAGAGCGGCCCCTGGTCTGGTATGAGGGAGTGAGAAAAACACTACCGACTTGTGTGCAGGGAGGCAACAGAAGGACGGTAGGGATTTCTCAGTCCAGTAGTCTCTGCATGAATCTTCGTGAAGAAAGAGTGAGCAGCATGTTCCGTCCCGATCACTCAAACCCGAGGCCAGGCTTGCCTACCAATACATCCCCACCAGGAATGCATCTGGAGAATTGAGCTGTCGAGTGTGCAATAGAACAACACTCGAGTACCTTCAAATGTCGAGATGAAACAGGTGGAAAAAACGATTCCCTCCTGTTTGTCGACAAATGCCACTACTGTGGTTTTGTTGTTCAACGAAACCAGTGAGTGCCACAAAACCCATCCTGAATCTCGGACGGCCAAAGGATGCCCTGACCCCAGGACGGTGACGAGAAGGTACTAATCGTCTCGGTCACACAAATTCAAGACAAAGTCTTACCAGTGTGCGCCTATTCCTCAATCTGTGAGTCCATAAGTAGACACTGTGGCGGAATTCTAACCCACAAACAAAACAACACTCACCCTGATCTTCGGTTGCTGGAGATGGGTAAAGGTCCACGGTCGCCAATCACAGCACACACAAACCACAAAAACAAAATTTCAAACAAACCCTCCCCCAACAACGAACGAAAAAAAAAGAGACACATGCACCATCAATATCGGTACCGGTATCCAAACAAAAAAGCCAGACGAACTCCCCGTTCACTTTCAAGGTTGGACCTCAACTGCCCAAGCCTTCCCAAAAAACCGAAAAACTCCCCGACAGACCGACAGACAGACAGACAGCGCCGTAAAAACGAACTCCAACAACCGAACCACTCACAACGACAATTACACTCTCTCTCTCTCTCTCTCTCTCTCTCTCTCTCTCTCTCTCTCTCTCTCTCACAAAACGTTGGGAAATGCTAAATAAAAACAAATTTCTTCATCCCTCTATATTTCTCCCCCCTTTTTAGCATTTCCCAACCAACACCTTTCACACCTCTTTCAAATCGCCTTACGCAACACCCACGGATGCTCACTAGCAGGTCCTCTAGATCGCGTTCGCGGGCACGCAATCATTCTCTCAGACTCGCTCTCTCTTCCAGCAACATTCAGATTTACATTTTCTCCTCCATTCTCTCTCAGATTCACGCTATCTTCTTCACTATTACCACTCTCAATTTCATCCACAATCTCATCTATACCCTCTAACTCGTTCCCAAATACCTCCCCCAATTCTTCAACTAACCCATCCCATTCGCTCATTGACCTTTCCAATTCTTGCAACGATTCATTCATGCTTTCAATCACTCGTATATTACTGCTCGCTCTCTTACTCTTACACTTTCGCTCACCTCCAACCGTTCACTAACCCCTACACGTTCAGTCAACTCAGTTATATCAAACCCGCATATGCTATACGTTCTATCCATACCATCCCATTCATCCGTATTACACGCTTTATCACTCATTTCCACTTTGGCACTCACACCCTATCACACAACTTACGACCATTCAGTTTACTTACGTTCTTCCCTTTCTTACGTTTTTTACCATACTCTATCAAAACAAATTGCTGATCCTCCATACACAAGCTCTCATGCATACTTGGTTCACCCACATTCGATTTCAACCATTTATAAACCCCATTCTCTCTCACATATTCCGGTACATCCTTCCATCTACGCAATTGGTTGTGATGCGCTCGCATTTCTCTCACACTACCATCTACACATACTTCCCCTACAACATAACTAAGCCCACTGGGACCAACTTCCAACACCTCATACGGACCCTCAAATTTTTCACGCTCTTTATTTACATTCAACCGCCCTTTCTCAATTACTTCTTTCAACACTTTCTCGCCCACCTTGTAACTTTCAAACCTTTCATGCGCCTTCTTCCATACCTCCCTATCATTCTCAGAGAGACCCAATCTCGGTCTCACTATCTTTTCAAAATTTAACACATATTTACACGGAGACATACCAATACCCTTATGCACGGTGGCGTTGTATACCCACAACGCCGCCCAACGTTTACATCCCAATCATTATCACATTCACTCATCATACATAATATCTCTGTCAACGTTCTCACCGTTCGTTCCGCCAATCCATTCGCACTGGGCATATACGGCGTAGAGTACACATGTTCTATGCCCTAATCACGCAACATTTGCTCAAACTCCCATCCAACAAGTTCAGGCCCATTGTCACTCAACATTCGCGTCGGCTTGCACACACACATTGGCAACATCACTTGACCCACCATTCTCGCTACAGTCTCACTCTTTTTGTTCCGAATCGCTACCGCATATGCAAACTTACTCAAATGATCTACCATTACAACCATTCCCACATGTCCTCTAGCAGTCACAGGCAACGACACACAATCAATCACAACCATCTCAAACAACTCTTTCATCTGCAATCGCAACACAGGTGGATTTGCATGCACACTTTGATACTTACCCTTCTGACAGTCCGCACACGTAATCGCTACATCCGCACAAATTTTACTCAATCCAGGCCCATACAATCTCTCTCTCATACATTCCCATAATTTATTTTTCCCCAGATGCCCAAACCTATTATGCACCAATAAACACATACCCATGGCTGCGTCTTCCGAAAATACTGGCACATACACTTCCCCATCCCATATTCCTTCCTGATGCAAAAATAAACTATACCTTTACATACAACAAATCTCTTAGCACTTCGCTTATACACTTCTAACTCAGACGGCCAACTTCCTACTCTTACACCCCTAACACACACTCTCTTAACATATTTATTTTCATGCACTGATTTTGCATCTGCTTAATTTCCTCTTCACTCAACAAATCATTTTCACTCCTTGCAATATCTACCATACCTACAAAACTAGTTTTAGACACATCCCTCCTTTAACCTTCGTTATTTCCCTGCCGCCCTTTCCTAAAAATTCCCTCCCGACATCCACACTTATATCATGCATTCTCATAAAATCAATTCCTAATAAAAACATGTTGGCATATCATTCTCATCCATGACTACAAAATTATGTATTATTTCAAATCCCCTAACTGAATTTTTAATTGTACCTCCTCCCATACTAACACACTCCCTTGTCCCAAACCATGTATCCTTACACTCGTTGATTTTCTTTTTATATCCCAATCGCACCTTTCCAATTCACTAACTACTGTACTACTCACTAACGACACTTGTGCTCCTGTCTACCAAACTACAATATTTATTCTGATCCACCACTACATTCGTTACTAACTTACCTTTCGCTTCATGCATACACGCTCACGGCTACATTCACCGGCTTAGCTTCCTCACAACCATCCTCATCGATTCATCTTCAACGATATCCTCAACCCTACCCTTATTCCCCTCATTTTCCCCACAATCACCTTTCTTAACCAGCCAGCTACAAGTATCCTTTCCACAGTGAACATTTAAAATCACATTCCTACCATTTTCATTCACCCTTCCTTTATACTCCACCGGCCTATTCCATCCAAAGAACAATCGTACTGTAATTTTAAACATTTCAGCCACTACCAACAACACTTTCACTAACTTTTCCTCCTCATCTAATTCCCTTCCTTCCTCGCGCACTCCTCCTTCCTGCATCTCATTCATCACCTTTTCACGTAACTCGTTCATGCTTGCAGGTACTCCGTCAATCAACCCATTTGTTTCCAAATTACTCAACCCCGCAAACAGACATTCCCACACTCGATTCTCCCCTACATACTGTTGCTTTACCACAAATCCTACAGGTACTTGGTCCGGGTCCCAGTCGCTCCTAACCCTATCATCTCGTTCAGTCCACATACGCGACATAGCATCTGCAACAATATTCTGTCTACCTTGTACATACTCTACCTTAAAACTAAACTCATTCAAATCCTCTATCGTTCTACTCGCAATTCTAGCATTCACACTCTCCTTTTTAACCATATATACTAGCGGTCGATGGTCCGTCCAGTATCACAAAATCTACCCCATACAAAAATACTTTCAACGCTTTCACACAAAACCTTATTGCAGCCAATTCCTTTTCAATCACCGAATATTTCGACTCTGCCTTTCCAAACGCCTTGCTCACATATGCAATTACTCTCAACTGTTCTCCCCCATTCGCCCTCTGCATTTGTACCAAGCATCCTCCCATACTATACTTACTTGCATCCGTATACAGTTCTAGTTTATTCGCATTCCAAAGCTATAGTCCTTGGAAAGCCTCCTCTTTCAATCTCTCGAACGCTCGATCATTCGCTCATCCCATTTCAATCTTACACAATTTCTCTTCCCGTCCATTCAGTAAGTGGTTTCCTGATCCCTGAACAATCTTTTATAAACTTCCTTCCAAACTCAATTAAACCCAAAAATCCTTTCAACTCACGCACGGTCCGGGACGTGGAAATTCCTTACCTTATTCACGAACTTATCACTCTTCCTTACACCTCTTCCACTCACCATATGCCCTAGGAATTCCACCTCCCAGCCAACCAAGCACACTTTTCAAGTTTTACTTTTATTCCTACTTCTTCCAACCTTTCTAACACTCGTTCAAGCAGTTCCATATTCTCTTCTACAGTCTCACTTTCAATCAAAATGTCACCTATAAAAACAGTTACCTTCTTGCGATCAAACCCAGCCAGAACCACATTCATTGCCCTTTGGAAGGCAGCAGGCGCGTTAGCCAGTCCGAAACTCAATCTTGGAACTGGTAGTGGCAGGAACCACTAGAAAAGGCCGTGTACGCCTGCTCCTCCTCCAGAGGCATCTGGTAATAGCCCCTTACCAGATCTAATTTTGTAAACACTTTCATTCCATTCATCTTGTACACACAATCAGACACCACATTCATTGGGAATCGCTCTTTCACAGTTACTTCATTCACCTTCCGATAATCCACACACATTCGTAAACTTCCATCTGGCTTACGTACCCGGTACAATGGGGCTATTCCAGGCGCCGTACTCCTTTCAATCACTCCCACCCTCTCAAGCTCCTCACACTGCTCCTCTATCTCACGATTGATAGACGGAGAAAAAATGTCGGGGACGCTGATATATGGGGTGTCGTCTTCCAGAACTACTTTAAATTCGGGAAGCTTGATCCCCAAAATCCTCGTCTCCACGACTCAATGCCCCCGCCTATCCCACAACATTCTCCTCAATCGTTCTCTTACGTTATCACTTACATTTTCATTTACCTTTACTCTTTCCTTCAACTCCTCATACGTCCAATCATTAACTCCTTTCAAATCACCTGCCGTACCTTCATGTACCTCTCATCATCCACATTCACCAACGTACGTATAATTCCCACGCAATCTCCCTCACATATTCCTCGGACTTGCTTCTTCCTGACACTCGGCAATGACGTTATATATACCCTCGGATCTCCCATGTTCAAAACCCCATCATATACACACACATTTGCCCTGACTAATTTATTTATGTCTATTCCTCAACCACATACTCACACCTATCATTGTTGGCTATCCCGAGGCTATCCGGCCATGCCACTTTCACACTCACAACTTCTCCAATCTCATGTGGCACTTTTACCCTCTCTGTCGCAATTACAGGCACTCTCTTCCACAATTTTTGCTCAACCCTACCATCCTTCCCCAAATACAAATCCCCAAGCACATCCCCTTTCATACGTAATTCAATTACATTCATACTAGGACGGACCACCATCCCGCATTTTTTCAAAAACTCACATCCCAATAAAAAATATCATATTTATCATTCGTACTCTCAGTCACACAAAAATCACTTTCATCCATCACTACACCCCAATTTCTAACCGTTCACACACTCTTCCAACCACTGCTACCCCTAAATTTCCAATCCTCTTACTTCCCCTGACAGTTCCTAATCTCACACGTATTCTCAATTTCTCACATCCATTCTTAAATATGACATTCATACTACACCCGGTATCTACTAAGGCAATCAATCTTACTCCCTTACAACACACTTGCACACTCATGCACTCGTCAGTCTTTCCAGCAAAACCTCCCTCATGCAACAACCCCTCACGCATGCATCACACGCACCGCTTGCATCCTGGAGGATCCACCCATTTGAACCCCTTCACACTCAGTTTCCCGAATTCGCTGTCACAGTCACCCTCTTTCGTCTACACACACTTGATACATGCCCTTCCATTCCACATTCGTCACACTTCGCTCTCGGTTCTGAACACATTCTCGCATAATGCCCATTCTTACCACAGTTGCCACATATTACATTCACTGGGTACCCCTACAACCATTAGCAATATGACCCACCTGTCCGCACCTGTAGCATTTAACCCCTATCTTTCGTGACACTCCTTTACCAAATGTCCCAGGTTGCCCACACCAAACACGCTCCCAAAGCCCACCTACACTCATTCTTTGTATGTCCTTCCTTTCCACATCTAAAACACTTCGCTCGACTTCCACTCACCGACCTTCCCCTTTGTACACTACTATCCCTAACCCTTCCAACCCGTTGTTCCCTTACAAACCCATCATTCATCCTCACTGGCACCTCCACATTACTTGCTCTTACACTCCTATCTATTACACTATCGGCCATTCTCATTGGGCCCCTCAACACTGCATCCCTAAAGCTTCCAAACTCTGGCACTCTCTCATCTACCCCCGCCCTTACACTTACACTTCTACTCTCTTTTATAACCCTGTCAAGCTCATAATCTACAATTTCCAAAATTTCTCCCCAAGTCAACCTTTCATTCGTCCATCTTTTCTTCTCCTTCCGCTTCAAGTTCACAAATTCTCTAACTCCATCTGGCACTGTCCCTAACAACTTCCGTACTAACTCCTTACATTCATCTATCCCATCATCCCCAAACTTCTTCCTTGCCAACGTCTCCAGCCTACAAGCATACAGTGACAAGGTTTCCCCAGCTTTCATTCTTGCCTCATCAAATTCATTCTTCCTCTTATACTTAACACTCGCTTGCATACATCCTCGCTTGCTCAACTAGTCTAGCTTTCACCTTGTCATACTCAACATCTCCCACACTCATAATAACCCTATACATATCAAGCAAAAACCCAGTCAAATATTCTCCTAATTCTCGTGCCCTCACTCTCTTACTCTCCCCGTACTTATCCTGACAAAACCTTTCATACTCCCTAAAGAAATCATGCACATCCCTACTTCCATACTCATTATACCTTTCACACCGGGGTACCTCCCTCACATACATACCCTTTCTCACTTTCACTCTCACTTTCGCTACTTTCACTCTGTCCTTTCATACCCTCTTCCGAATACAAAGAGTCCACTTCCGCACTTACATTCATCTTACTCATTACACTCTTCTTTCCCCTCTTTTTATCCACTTTTATCCACTCACCACCATCCACCTCACTATCACTACTGCCTTCACCCTCTCCCTTCTTTCCTGCCTTTCCCACTTCCTTACCCTTCTTACCAATTTCCTTTCCCTTTCCCTTCTTCCCTTTTTCCTCCCCTGACTTATCCTTACTTTCCCTCTGTTCCTTCCCTTGCTTTTCATTCCCCTTTTCCTTACCCTGCCTCTCATTCCCTCGTTTCTTACTTCCTATTCCCATATCACTTTCATCACTCACGCTTCCATTCACTTCTTCCTCCTTTTCTTTCTCTCTTGCCCTTCACACGTTCCAGAGAACCTGCCTCCAACAGCCCCTTCTCCAAAAACACCCTTGAACATACCTTTCACCATTTCTTCCACACCTTTCATCATTCCCTCCAACTTTTTATCCACCCTCTCTTCCGTTCTCTCTACTGACTCTTTCATCTCCCCTTTCATTTCTTCTTTCGCACTTGTTAGCATTCCCCCCATCTCCTCCAACTGACTCCTCAATCTCTCATTCTCACCCCTCAACCACGTATTCTCCTCTCTCAACCTCACCAGTTCCTCTTCCATCCTTCTCTTCAGTCACACTACCAGCCACCAATCTCACTTGCAGCTGCAATACCAGCTGCCCCACGTTGGGCGCCAAATATTATGTGGCGGAATTCTAACCCACAAACAAAACAATACTCACCCTGATCTTCGGTTGCTGGAGATGGGTAAAGGTCCACGGTCGCCAATCACAGCACACAGAAACCACAAAAACAAAATTTCAAACAAACCCTCCACCAACAACGAACGAAAAAAAGAGACACATGCACCATCAATATCGGTACCGTATCCAAACAAAAAGCCAGACGAACTCCCCGTTCACTTTCAAGGTTGGACCTCAACTGCCCAAGCCTTCCCCAAAACCGAAAAACTCCCGACAGACCGACAGACAGACAGACAGCACCGTAAAACGAACTCCAACAACCGAACCACTCACAACGACAATTACACTCACTCTCTCTCTCTCTCTCTCACAAAACATTGGGAAATGCTAAATAAAAACAAATTTCTTCATCCCTCTATAACACAAGATGTGAGGGGAATATGCAAGCATATTCGAAGGTTCCTACGATCAAGCATTAGCCTAACTCTTTCCTCATACATCGAAGAGGAAAGAACGGGGAAAAGGAAGCAGACTTCCATTTTCCACCACTGGGAAGCTTCTGCAAGATGACAGGATACCGAGGCAATTAGCTCTAGCTGGCTGGCATTTCCCGAATCGGGAGCACGGGAGAGGTGGTGGGATGAAAGTTCGATGGAAAGAATTGCCGAGACCTAAGGGAAATAAATACTTCCATTCCCAGGTCTCGGCAATGTCGCTGCCAGTTCCAGAGACTCAATAAGCATCATTTCGTCCAGGCATCAGCAGTTGCAATCTTCTCCTGAGACCTAAGGGAAATAGATACTTCTCCTGAAGGAATCCATTCCCAGGTCTCGGCAATGTTGCTGCCAGTTCCAGAGACTCGATAAGCATCATTTCGTCCAGGCATCAGCAGTTGCAGTCTTCTTCTGAAGCCTAGGACTTCTTGGCTAAAGAGTTGAGGGGGGCTGGCTTGAACTCAAGGTCGAGTTGAGATGACTAAGACCCAAAGCTCATGGCCATCGTCCAAAGGACAAGTCAGTGCCCTGGTGGGAACCTTGATTACCAGGGTATCTGGCAAATCTCTGAAAGAGAAAGGCAGAACCAAGTAAAGGTTCGTTCCCAAGGGTCGAGCCAACTCGGGACTTACGAAACCGGAGATCCGAATTGGGACAAAGTCCTTCTTCTTAGCACCAGAATTGTCCAAAAAACTGCAGTCGGCAAGACCCTCCCAGGCAAGAAGAATTCATATTCTGTCGAGGCAGGGGTGGAAGTTTTGGTGTCTCAACCTGAATTAACTCCAAAGAAAAGAATTCATCAGGTCGAGAACGCTTCTCGGAAGCCAAGACCGCGGCGGTCCCTAACACTCTCGGTCCTTCAGAAACTGCAAGGGTTGCAAGTGATGAAGATTATTCATTGGGGGAGCCGCGGTCCTGTCCCGGGGATCCTCGTGCCGATTCATCGGCGCGAAGTTCCCCGAGAACACGGGGGCAAACGTAATTTGAAGAGGAAGACCCTCGCTGTTTCTGATGCGTGAAACTCCTGTACCTCTCCCCTTGGAGGGATACCTTGACAGAAACCATGAAACCCTCCTCAGCTACCTGGTTATAATACGAGAGAATCGGGGGACCGATACCCAAAGCACGCCAGGCAGCCAAACTCTGAAGGAAAATTCCGTCGGAGCTCTTTCTGTCCGTCTCGTGCCTCTCGGAACAACCGAGAGGAGAAGAGAACAGGTGAGGAGAAAGAGTATCCCTACCTGTCCTGCCAGAATGATAAGCAGGAGAGGCGGACCGTGAGCGATAATCAACCGAAGGAGATTACTGCCACATGGGGAAAGAAGAGCACTTGTGCCGTGGCAAAGCGCCTTCCTGGGAAGAGCAAAAAGTTCACCCGAACATAGTCGAGAACCCGAATCGGAAAAAACCGAGTAGGGCCGAGGCGATCACGCGAACGCGATCCAGCTGGTCGGTATGCGGCAGACTGGGAGGCAGGCGAGCCGAAACGAGCCGAGCCAGTCTGGCAAGCCGAGTCGAGTCGAGCCGAGCCAGTCTGGCAAGCCAAGACGAGCCGAGCCAGTCTCGTAAGCGCGACCGGGGCCGAGCAGAGCCAGTCTCATAACTGGGCGGGCCGGACTCGTCTGCTGTGAACAACTGCTAGTTTCCCGAACTCTAAACTCCTTCGAGGCCAAGGCTGAGGCCCCTCGAGAAGAAGGTTCAAAGGGGAATTCTGTGTCTGCTATCTTGCATGCTCGAACCCTAAAGTTCGAGACACAAGAACGAAGCCCACCCGAGCAACCGAAGCAGCTGGCAGTCAGTATCGAGACACCTGGCGTCGCGGCACACCGACACCTGGGTGTCCCGGCAACCAGACACCTGGGCGTCTCGGCAACCAGACACCTGGGCGTCCCGGCAACCAGACACCTGGGTGTCCCGGCAACCAGACACCTGGGCGTCCCGGCAACCAGACACCTGGGTGTCCCGGCAACCAGACACCTCGGCATCCCGGTAACCAGACACCTGGGTGTCCCGGCAACCAGACACCTCTCGTAAGGAGAGCACTCGTGATTCATAGAATTCGAGCTACCCACGAGACTTCCGAAAATCGGGAGCGGCTGCTTTGTTACCTAATAGACTGAAAGAGCCAAACACAGAACCAGTCTTAGATGCAGACTTCCAAGACTGGCAACGAGGGAATGGCCTCGAGAGGCCGCAAGATCCCACAGGAGAATGCGAATCGGTCAACGAGAGAAACTTGTCTTCCGGAAGAGAGTCAGTCCCTTAGAAGTCCCGCAGGACTCCCAAAGTGAATCTCTTCCTTGCTTCTTCTGGTGTTCGAACCGAGAGGATCGAGACACCAGGCTGGGGACCCGACCGAGCACTGGCAAACACTCGGGGAGCGCTTGCGGTGCTGGCAGGAAGAGGAACCAAGACACCTCGGTGCCTTGGCCCTTTCTCTCGCACTGCTCCCGAACTGGGCCCAGGAAAATCTCTCCAGACCAGATCGGGATACTCAATATTCCATAGAATCTCGTGCACTCGAAGTGGCTCGCGAACGAGCGCCCGAAGCAGCCCCCATCTTAGAAGCGGAACCTCTAAGACTCGGGAACGGGAACGCAAACTGAGGTCTGCGCGCCCGCGGCTTCCGAAACACAAAACCCAGGGCTATGCGAATCGGTTTCCTAACCTGAAGGTCGGGAAGAGCCAACGAGAGACCCACTGCCTCGGCAGTCCCTAGATGTCCAAGGGCATCAAGGGGAAGAAGCAGCATTCCTTCCTTCGGCTGATGGAGGTCTGTCCGATTCTCGGGACCCCCAGGACCTCGGGAGAGGAAGGGAAGACGCAGCAGAAGACGAAATCGAAGATAAGATGAAGAAGACTGCGGCTACTTCCACAGGACGGCTTCGACCACTTCCTACATCTTCACGCTGACATCTTCTACAGGATGGCGGACATCGTAACCTCTGGGGCAGCTGGCAGGAACGCACGGAAGTGGACCCGGGCACGACTGCCAGAAGCAGCAGGAATGATCAGGACAGCCGATGCAGGAGCTACGGTAAAGGTTCGGAGAGCAGGAGCTATGCAACGGCCAGGAACGTCACTTCCACAAGGCGACTTCCTTCCCTTCACGCCAACGTCTTCTACAGGATGGCTGACATCGTAACCTCCAGGGCAGCTGGCAGGAACACAACGGAAGCGGCCCCGGGCACGACCACTAGGAGAAGAAACAGGCACGATCAGGACATTCGATGCAGGGGCTACGTTAGCTGTTCGGAAGGCAGGAGCTACTGCAACAGACAGAATGTCATTGAAAGTCACCAGCAGCGACAGGAGCGATCAGGGCGGCTGCGGCAGTAGACCAGGAAAGCAGCCCAGAGACTGTCGTCGAGTTGACAAGAGCATAACACAGGGAAGAGCAGGAGCAGATGGACCACAGATATGCAGGAAGCATTGCAACAGCATACATGAAAAGCAGCAATGACAGCGATCGATCTACATCGGCGGGAACAGAGTCAGAGTGATCCCGACGTGGAAATATGTCATCTAATCAGGTATTGTGGTCGATCCTGAAGCAACATTCAATGAATGTCGGGACTGCTTCATGCAAGATATTCTTGATATATCCAGCCAACTACTGCTGTGTCTGCAATGCTCACTGTCAACCTGAAAGAAAAAACAAAGATGATTAGTAGAGGGAGGCTCCTCCCGCTACAAGGGGAACAGCCCTATGCAGCGTTAGGAGGTACTCTAGACGAGGTTGCTAGGTCGCTCCCCCCCCCACCCGGGCTTCGCTCGATGAGCGAGTGAAGAGGGCGAAGGAGAGAGAAGGAAGAACCTACGGGAAGAGAAAAAAGGACGGAGGAGAGGCCACCAAGGGCGCCATGGAAGCGGAACTTATCGACGACGCCCGTAACCTCCCACTCAGCCCGCAAATCTCTAAGCGCAGGCGGCGAGAAACACTCAGCATGAGAAGGAGGAAATTAGTGATGCCCCTTACACACGGAGGGCGGAAGCCCAAGAAGGGACTAAATCTTACGCCCCGATGGATGTAGGGGAGTGAAGAAAAAGCGTCCCAACTATATCTCCGAAAGTACAGGGGCGCCTCCAGTATTTACGTAAAGGGCCGCTGGAGAGAAGCATTACCACTTGGCTACGCTACTCCAGTTATGCCCTTGGCCGTCAAACCCAAGACACAGGTAGGGAACGACGGCTTACACAAGGTTATCACAAATCGTGGGTTTGTATTACCAAATATCAAACACACGCACATATAAACAAAAATACAGAAAGATCCCACCGTAAGAGCTTAACGACAGTCAGCAGAGAGAACGAAAAACACGTCAGCAACGGCTGACGGCCGAAAGCAAACTGGAATGTTTACATCCGGGCAGGCAGGTATCCCCGCCTACCTGGAGGTAGTTGCTGCCTAACCACCTTGTTCAAGAGTTTAACGGCCGTTTCCAGCCTACGCCTGAAAGTATCTCCTAATGTAAAGGACCGAGGGTTTGTATATTGTGTTGGAACAAATATGGGTTTTTCTGTTGTATTATGATGTGATTTGAATGATTTTGAGGTTTATTTCCATCGCAAATGAATACTTATCCTTTCCCCTATAGATAACAATCTGGGGGACCCTCCTTAGGAAGCGGGGTTTTGGGTGGGGGAGACAAAGTAGGTAAAAACAGGGCAAAATGGAGGAAAAAACCTAAATATAACACTCAAACATATAAAAATGGACCGGTATACAGCTATACACTGAATTCGAAATACATAAAAACACTGGAAATGGGAAAACCCGAGCCAAGAATTTTACATGAGAAAATGGCATACAAATGCACTATATGACCAGTTATTGCACGTCACATTGTAGTTGTGCACTAACCTAACCTTAATTTTCTGACCTAACCTGTCACTGAATATATCGCCGGCATTTCTTTGTTTTAGCAATCACCACAGTAGAACTACAATACCAAATAAGCTTATCTTCCCTAAAAAGCAATGGTTTCTGACACTTAGGACACTGAACACTCAAAGGTAACACAGAATGTTGACGGAAAAAATCATATGCATATTTTGCATGTTCGGGATATGCACCACCATGATATTTGCCTATTACCCAAAAATAATTGAGCTCACAAGAGTCACACAACTGAATTTCACTATCCATACCTTTAAACTGATGGCGGAAAAGAAAATCCTTGGTCTGTTGGAACCGTATTGTTTTCTGATTGGTTAACAATGAAAACGTCATAAATTGACAGCCAGTTACATAAAGTGTGACAATTGACGTCATCATCTCTTTAACGAGGACCAACCAAACCATAGTATTTTGGAGAGAATCAGGTATGTTTGTAGATGGCAGTTGTAGATTGGCTAATTGTCGAAACAGTGGCCTGAAGCACCTGTCTTCAAATGGCAAAACGTCAAAAGTATTACGTAATTCCAAAAACGTTTGTTATTGGCTGAAATCAATAAGAGTTAAGCGACAAGAGATGAAACAGGTGATTTGAGTGGTTGTCGATAACAAATAAACAAATGAACAAACTCAGGATACTGATGATTGGTGTAAAAGGCAAATATTAAGACGTCATAAAATTACTTCCAATAACAGAAGTTGAAAGGTGGAGCCAACAACCAAAACAGATTGGTTCTATGCGTACGCATTGAGAAGATAAATTTACCACCTACTAGAATGAAATTTACGAAGCTTCTACCTAGTAGAATGAGATTCACAGAGCTGGCCGTGCCCATGAAAAGAATAACATTGGACAAACTTTTTCAGGTGAACTCGCTAACGTTTTTCTTGATTTTTATAAGAACTAGGCATTTGCGATAGATAATATTATACAGAAATACTACAAAACACTTCCTTAACATAGTGAACTAAGTTAAAATACGCTACATTATTAATGTCCATAAATAAAATAAACCCATATTCCTATTGTCAAGACCAATGGTTTGTATATTGTGTGGGAACAACTAGCCTATTAATCCAGCATGAAATATATACTAAGTTACAACAATAATTTGCCAATTATTTTCTGATTACAAATGGAAGCATCACAAGATAAACAGAAACCTTAACTATGTCTGGCACAACGAAGGCCTAAACTCCACAATTCTACTTAGCCTACTGAATTCTCCTTTGGCTATACATGGAGCTTCTCTATTCTTTTCATTTGCTTTATTGCTAAGGTCATTTTGGGGCGGGCCCAGAACAATGGGAATTGGTTCGACAGACGAAAACAAACCTGACCTTTCCCAAAATGCTGTGTTCTGACCTAACCAGACCTTCCTTTCCTAATCTAGCCTAACTTAGGTTAGGGTGCTGTGACCTGGCCTGGCAGGGGGGGGGGGTCCTCACCCCGACCTTACCTTTCTAACCTCTATTTGGGGGGCGTCATGCCCTGACCTGGCCGGGTGGCCTTAGACTCCCTGGACCTCACAAGTAGTGTGGCCTAACACTAATCATCGGAAACTTGGACTAGCAGAAGCTTCCTTCAGTTGGGAGGTGGTGTTCGAGCCTGACCCCGTCCTTCCCTTCTGCAAACTACCTCTCACTTCATGGCACACTCACTCACTCACTCTTCGATTTTAGCATTTTGCTGCCCCGTCGGGCGGTAGTAGCCTAAGGTGCAGGGTCCTCACTCACCTATGATATGTTTCGGAATCCGTGGACCTTCAGTTCATGGTGCTGGACGCTGAGAGGCATAGTAGTAGTACTCGCAGAAGGATTCGATATAACGGCTCAAATGTTACGATTATCCGGTATTATTAGTAGATGTAATTGTAGTGGTAGAAGAAGGTCATTTGCATCAGAGGGTTACATTTTTAAAATCGTAAAAAAAAACAAGAGAATAAAGCTTTGCACCTCCCGCGATTCGCGTCACAGTGTAACTGTGCCCGCAACTGTGTTTGTGGATGTGGAGTGAGCGCTTAGGAACCAGGAACCAGGAAGTTCTACTAAGAGCGGCAGCCCGGACCATTCAGATGCAACGAATGAGATACCGACTGTAACCCCTACCAATATTTAGGAGTAGACGAGTAAACGGTGAAACTGACCGTCTGCCGAAAATATATGGGTGGCTTACTTAACAAGCACCACTAATTGCTTGTTAGATTTTGGGTCTAGATCCAGTATATGAGATACCAGATGAAACTAATATATAATATATCCTTGGACTCTCCTGATTATAGAATGACCCATGACAGACATACTGGAGGGTGGGTTCCCCCTGACAGACACACTGGAAAGGGGGGGTTAATTGGATCTAGATCCAACTTAGGAGATACCAAGTAAAATTTACACTACAATAACACTGCACATCCTAGAGCACTATGGTGGTCATGCCAGACATTTTAGTTGGTGGTTACCCCCTGACAGACACCCCACAATGAGTGGGGAGGGGGAGACAAGATCTACATCTAACACTGGAGATACCAAGTAAAATTTGCACTACAATAGCACTGCACACCCTAGAGTGCTGTGATGGTAATGACAGACATTTTAATGGGTATTTACCCCCTGACAGACATAACCAACGGCTGGAGGTGAGAGATGGGACACCTTGAAATGATTCAGTATGTATCACAGACGATATTAATATTTAAAGAATTCAATATGATAATGGTAATTTTCTGCAATTCGTGAGCCAGATAAAATTTAAAGGCAAAAATATTTCATAAGATTTATTATTCACATAGGCTATAAGATACTAGGTTCAGTGACTTCGAACATATTTCGGATGTATGTCTCCACCAGGCAAGAAAACTCACAAGATATAATCACTACTACGAAATGTGCATTACATCCAAGTACTAACTAAAGCCCCATTACAACAATCACTTATATTTGATTCTCAAATTCAAAAATCACAAATAAGATTATTTGTATGTTATGTACATACGTACAAATACAGTTCCTGCACTGTCAGAGATTTGCTTTGGAAGAATCATGCATCCGTAATATTTATTGGAATTACTTTTGAAAAAGAAAGGGAAAAAACAAACATGTACGATATGTACGTACTTACAAGTTGTCAGCGATTTGACTTTGGAAGAATCATACATCGGTAACATTTTATGAAAATATTCTTGAAAAAGAAAGAGGAAGAAACTAACATATGAACTTTGAGCATAATATCGATACATGTGTTCCTATACACGTTTACTGCAGATTTAACATACATGAAGGTATCATAGTTTCTTATGCCTTACCACTGATTTCATTAATAGCACAAATACATTTCCTTAACACTTACTGACCAATTCTATTTGAAAATAAATACAAATCACTCATGAAAACAATCTGCCCATATTTACATGTAAGTGTATAATCTCATATTTTAACCATAGTAAAAAATTTATAAAACAAAATGCCTTATGAATGTCTACATTTCAAGTTTGTTTGTCTCACTTGAATGTAAAACAGGAAGAATAAAAAGCATATAATTATTCATAACAGTATATATACCAAATATATGTCTGCATTTCAAGATTGTTTGTATCACTTCCACTTAGAAATGGGAATAATAAACAGTATTTAAAATTCATAACAGTATACCAACTTAATGATACTTTCCAATATACTACGGATTAACATATAGGAAGATAAGAAATCCGTAACATTTAATAAAGATCCCTTTTAGAAAGTGTAAACAAATGTATAATACAAATAAATATGTGCACAATATCATTACAGGTATACAACCGATATGTCCATATACATTTACCACAAAAAATAGTCATATACATTTACCTCAGATTAACATATAACAAACAAATTTCATTACCAGTTGTTACTGTCCACTGCTCTGTAAAAATTAAATAAATAAATACATACAAATTAAGCATTAAAACCTGTAATGTTCATGATGTATTTATACTTATATTATCATGGCATCATAATGATAAAAATCTGCAAAAATACACTGCCTTGACAAATATCTGTATTTAATATGTGCCTTCATCACTTACACTTTCACCATCTGTCCATTGATCATCACTTTCATCACGATCAATATCAGTGCAGGTATCAGTTTCTGCCACATTAGTAGTGCTCTGGATGAGGACCATTGGTACTGAGCTTCCCTCAAACCATTCCGGAATAAAAGCTGGATCATCTTTATTCCAACCAAACTGAGTTGGGTCTAATCCGTCACTTGGATTTTGCTTATCAGCTCGGTGCCAAAGAATGCTAAGATACTGAGCATGTTGAATTTTCTTTTTGAGAGCTGCGGTACAAGGTGGCAGGAGTGCACAGTTGATACGCTTCACATTCGCTAGAGGATTTCTTGTGTTAACAGATCCAGTCATTTTATTGAACATGACATACCTGGCTTCATTAAGGTCACTAAGGTGTGGATGGCCATATAGAGCACATACAAAGGAATACAAAGACTCTATGTCTGGATCCTGAGTGGATGAGAAGTCCTGGAAAACTTTTACAAATTTTCCTGTTTCATCGTTTGCCATGATGTTAAATGGTCTTATTTTTCATTTCCTGTAAAATGCTGCTGTGACATCTGAGCCTGTGAAGGCGTGGAACGCTGGTAATGCGGCTGATATTCCAGCTCTTTTTAATTCCAAAACATGAAACAGCTCATTGATGTTGATATATCTGCGATTGTTTCCATATCCACAGTCCATTACGATACTTCTTTTTCCTTGCTCTTCTTCACTCATCTTTCCCAGTCAACCTAACAAAATTACTACAATGTCAGTATCTGAAGCTCAAACAATTATATTCCCATGCACTTTGGATACATGAAGAGCAACCAAAGTATCTGCCTCCTCATGATGACCTTGGAGATTTTCTGGTTGATCAGTGATCATATACTCTTGTTCACTGTTGAAGGAATACTTCAAGCACTACTAAAATCTTACCTTCAATGACTGGACCATAGTGATTCTTGCACCGTTCCACGAGAAGGAATTTTGCTCGTTCATCTTTGAAATTTCCATTTGTCAATAACTGGGAGCCTCTTTGTCGTGGAATTTGTTCTGGTCCGGTGACTGTAAATTTAGTATTATTATCTGCACCTCTTAATCTCCTTTCATTATCTTTAAGTGAAGGGTTGAGGTACTTATCAAAGAGAACATGAATTTGGCTTCCTGGAAAAGAGCAGATTTTTATCGAAACTTCCTTTGCTATTGCTCCATAAGATCCATTTGTCTGCTGCAAGATTGTGTGGATTAATAAGCCTCCATCGATAATGGTTGCTGCCACATTACGGTGACTCACAGTTGATAAAGAGCTGTCTAGATTCATTTCCAGTAACCGTAGTAGGGCTGACTTTCCGGTTTTTAGGGGAGATCCATCGCTGTGCGCCAGTGAAAGGGGAACTTCTGTCACTGGGAATGACAGAATGTGTCTCAAGTCCAAGGTAGTATCCAGATGAGAAGCAACCTGGATTTACATGCAAATACATCTCTTACTCCTTCTGCAGCTGACTTGAGAGTAGCAACTATCGATTTCCTTTTATTGTTATTCTCCATGGCGAAGTTTGTAACCCTTGTTCTTGTTATGGTCTTTAGAAATCTAGACTTGTCAACACTGCACTCTTGCAGGAAGGTCAATCGACATTCATGACCTCTTGAAAGTGACCCAAGCAGATAAAGCTTTGTTTCTTGATCAGTAGCTTTTCCAGATGAAATATTCAGGAGGTCAGGTGAACTACAGGCAGGGTCCCCAAAGGGATTGCAAGTTTCCTTCAGTAATGTACTTAAGACTCCTGTACTCTCATTATCTTTCTTGATTCGCCACTGACGAAGCTGAGCAGATGGCTGCACAACTTCTTCTATGCCCAGTATAGTTCTTAATTCTGAAACAGCCAATCCTCTCTGAGTTGTTGTAATGCTCCATCTGCGAAATGTGCTTTCAGAGTTCCTAAAGGCAACAATACCTTTCAGTGGAGATGCTGCATTTTTGCTCACTGTTTGTTCCAGACACATGTCGACTGCAGTCCTAGCATAGATTTTGGTTGTTCTACGAATGGAGAAGGCACCAAGATCAAGAAGTTCACAACATTCAGGTTGGAGGGACTGAAGCTTCTGCAGAAACAAACATCCCCAGCGAGCATAATTGGGTCGATTTAACCCAAAGAAAATGTCAAATACGGTTGGTAAAACTGATACATAGAGATCTACATCATTTGTGTGTATGGCTTGTTGTCTGTAGACTCTGTTTACCATGTACACATAAGTACTCCAGTATGCCGCAGTTGGTCCTAGCTGCCCTTCCATAACTTGTTTAAAAAAAATGTGTATTCACCATCGCTAATATGATTTATAATCTGTCTCCAACGCAGTCATAAACATCGGACAACCAAAAGTGCAAATCTGTCAGCTGTGTGCAAGACCTCCAGTAAACAGAGTAGGCTAACTTCCCGGAGTTTGTTTATGTTCTCATTTTTCATTTCTCTTGTTTTCTTTACAGTTATGTTAGGTGATTAATTTTTTTAGTCTAGTTTGCTCTTATATTTATTCATAATCTAGAATAAGAGGAATTTATTTCTGGTGATAGAAATTCATTTCTCGCTATAATGTGGTTCGGATTCCACAATAAGCTGTATGTCCCATTGCCAGGTAACCAATTGGTTCTTAGCCACGTAAAATAAATCTAATCCTTCGGGCCAGCCCTCTCTAGGAGAGCTGTTAATCAGCTCAGTGGTCTGGTTAAACTAAGGTATACTTTCTTTTTCTTGAGAGAATGGAAATGTTCGGAATAACTTTGTGTGTGGAGAAATTGATTTTTAAAGAAATAGAGATCATCATGTTTGACGAGTTTTACGCCAGCCGAAAAAAAAATCGATTACGGTAAGAACGATACTCATTCCTAAAGCTGATAATACACAACTTGAATGTATCCACGAGTTCATTAGTATGCAAGTCAGATGAAACCAAAAGAAGGTATTCCTACTTCGATAAAACAAACTGAGTAGGCGATAGCGCAATTATTATGATTTGTACTCTGACTATAGCGTATATCTTACATATGTATATTACTGTCTATTCAATAGTTGCGTATTACTCTATTTAACAAGCGTTATGTACATAGACATTTTATAACAATAAAACGTTCATCTCGTAAACAAAGATAATATAAAGCGAGTAATGTAACTGAAGTCATTGCTTGCTTGACAAAATAATATGACCGAATTATTTATTATAGGCCTACAGATGAATGTTATTTATAGAAAAAAACAAATAATATTCGAATAAAATAAATACAAAGTATATAGAAAGGAGAAAAAATATTTATTAATATATCACGATAATGGTGAATAGCAGCCTACTATACGTAGTCTATATAGTAATTATCAGGGCTTGCCCTTCCCTCTCCCCACCCGTTTAGGGTGTGTCTGTCAGGGGGTAACCACCCACTAAAATGTCTGTCATTACCAACACAGAACTCTAGGATATGCATTGCTATTGTAGTGCAAATTTTACTTGGTATCTCCAGTGTTAGATGTAGATCTTGTCTCCCCTCCCACTCATTGTGGGGTGTCTGTCAGGGGTAACCACCAACTAAAATGTCTGGCATGACCACCATAGTGCTCTAGGATGTGCAGTGCTATTGTCGTGTAAATTTTACTTGGTATCTCCTAAGTTGGATCTAGATCAACTAACCCCCTTTCCAGTGTGTCTGTCAGGGGGAACCCACCCTCTAGTATGTCTGTCACGGGTCATTCTATAATCAGGAGAGTCCAAGGATATATTATATATTAGTTTCATCTGGTATCTCATATACTGGATCTAGACCCAAAATCTAACAAGCAATTAGTGGTGCTTGTTAAGTAAGCCACCCATATATTTTCGGCAGACGGTCAGTTTCACCGTTTACTCGTCTACTCCTAAATATCGGTAGGGGTTACAGTCGGTATCTCGTTCGTTGCATCTGAATGGTCCAGGCTGCGGGACTATACCTTTTATATGCCATGGAATGAATATTGTACTGTACGTAGTATTTTCATACTTGCCAGAAAACACAAATTCTGTATGGACGCAACGGGGGCCTCGGGTCGCCCGCTACCTTTCCGTCTGCTTTTTGTCTTATAAACACCTGTCGAGAATATAATAAAGAATCAGTCTTTCACCCTGACATTTCTTGAACCTCACACTGGTGACCCCGGGTCAGGAACAGGTAGTGCGGTTTTGGCCCAGCCATTAACAGACTAACTATGGCCGCACCCTACCATCAGAAAACCTTTAGCGGACTACCTACGGCGTAAGTTTAGGCCTCTGATAGCACCCTCCCTGGCAGAAACCTGCCATTAACGACTAAATATGGCGTACCCAAAAGGGCACATTTTGGCACTTCGTCTGACCTCTCGTACAAATCAGCACCACTAACGGACTCAATACGGCGCATTTTCCCGCGTTTTGGTGCGTGAGAAGTAACGATGTCAGAAGAAGAACCTCACTGTGAACCCGTGAACATCATCTGCACGCCTCTCTCACCAACAAAGCCAGACACGGTCAAACTTCCCCCGTTCTCATGGCAAAACCCACATCATGGTTCGGGCGCGCAAAGATGGATTTTTGTATGGCGCACATCTCAGACGATGCTACAAAATTAGACTGTCATGACGGTGCTCCCAGAAGAAGCATTCAACAGAATCTCCCCCTGGCTGGACGGGCAACTGGACAAAGTCACATACACGGACTTAAAGAACAAACTGCTAAATTCCTACTCCATGCCCGTGTCTGAGAGAGCACAATGTGTATTCGACCTGTTATCCCAGCCCCTCGGAGATGCATCACCCAAGGAACCCTGGGACCAGCTGCGAGGGTTGATAATTTAAGAGGTGCAAAAGAAACGAGCAGGATAAGGTTACTGCTGCTTTATTCATGATCCAGGCAGTTTATATAGCGGCAGACTGGCGTCGTGCCGCAGAATACAATGAAAACCTCAGTGACCTGAGGTCAATAATAAATAACAATAAATACAGCGAACCAGTACACTTTACAATGTAAGAACAGACAGAAATGGAATTGGATAAAATCTTGATGCCTGTGAAAGAAGAAACATGTGATACATTTTTGACAGCAGGTAAACAAAATATATACATAGTTTAAATGATTGAACTTTGCGTGACCTGGCGTGTTAGGCGTGACTAATTGTAGGCAAAGAAAATGGGACGTCACCACAGAAAACTTGCCCAGCAGAGACTTTATAATTAACACTTTTAGCAGAGACTTCACGAATGACTTTACAGATGACTTTACAAATACTTCCCCCCGCCCCCAAGACGTGGGTAACGTCTGATTAGTCGGCGTATCTGCTGGGGCGCTGCATGGGGCCCCGGCTGCATGAGGACATTGGGGGAATGCCCTCTGTGTGGGTTTGCCTGACTGCAGGTGTGGGCTGACTTTCTCTGGGGCGGCTGCATCTCCGCCCCTTACGAGGGCCCGGCTGCGGTGAAGGCTGAGCAGGCGGAGGGTGCGGTGCAGTGACGTCTGTGTCCTCCTCCAGAAGGGTGGGCTTGACTAGGTCAATTGACACCCAGTCGTTCCTCCCGTGAAGTGCGAGCAGGAACGCCTTGGTGTTCCGCTCCAGCACGTGGAAGGGTCCCCTGTAGGGCCTGGTCAGTGGCGGGCGGACAGCGTCATCGCTGACGAAGACTTGGGTGGTGGAGGCCAGCCCAGGCAGTGTCAAGGTGGCCGACCCGTCGGTATATGTCCACTTGCAGGGGCAAACTTGCTGACTATGTCGCGAAGCCTCTGGAGTGATGGGTTGTGGCGATCCTCTGTCACGAGCTCACCCGGGACCACGAGGGACTCGCCGTAGGTTTTTTCAGCCGCGGACGGGGCGCCGTAGGTTTTTTCAGCCGCGGACGGGGCGCCGTCAGCCCTGGGGGCGGTTCTCAACCCACAAGGAGGACCCATGGCAGCTGGTACTTCCAGTCCTTGGCGGTGCAGCGGGCCATAAGGGACGCCTTCAGGGACCTATGGAACCTCTCGACCAAGCCGTTGGCTGCTGGGTTGTAGGCCGTGGTGGTGTGATGCGTTGTCCCCAGCAGCTGAGCCAGGGCGGACCACAACTCGGACAGGAAAGCGGGACCCCTGTTGGTTGTGATGTGGTCTGGGATGCCGAAATGGCTGATCCAGCTGGAGAGCAGGGCCTCGGCACATGCGCTGGCGGTGGCTTCTTGCATTGCCGTCAGGAGGTATCTGGACCCGCCTGATGGGGGAAGGGGCCCGACGATGTGGATGTGGATGTGGCTGAAGCGGAGCTCTGGCTGCGGGAACTCGCTTACCCCGGACTTGGTGTGACACCCCACCTTGCTGGTTTGGCACTGCAGGCACTGCCTTGCCCAGGACCTCGCGTCCTTCTGCATTCCATGCCAGACGAACTTCCCTGACAGTAGCTTGGCCGGCGTCCTGCTGGAGGGGTGTGAGAGGCCGTGGATGACGTCGAATACCTGGCAGCGGCGGGAGGCTGGCACCAGGGGGCGGGGCTAGCCGGTACTGATGTCACAGAGGAGACTTGGGCCCCCGGGGGTGAGGGGCACGTCCCGCCACTTCAGGGACGTGATGGCAGTGCGGTAGGCTGGGGTCTCTGGGTCGGCGGCCTGTTCCCTGGCGAGGTCTTCGTAGTTGATCCTCAGCTGCACTGCGTTCAACTCGACCCTGGAGAGGCCATCTGCCATGGGGTTCTTCCTGCCGGGGAGGTACTTGATGGAGCAGGTGAACTCGGCGATGGCCAAGAGATGCCGCTGCTGCCTGGAAGACCATGCGTCCCCTTGCTTTGTGAAGGCGTGTACCAGCGGCTGGTGGTCTGTATTAGATTGTGAAGGGCATGCCCTCCAGGAGGAACTTGAAATGCCGGACTGCGTGGTACACTGCGCAGAGTTCCCTGTCTAAGGTGCTGTAACGGGCCTCTGCGGGGTTGAATTTCTTGCTGAAGAAAGCGATGGGCTGGGGGGCACCGTTGATGACCTGCTCCAAGACAGCACCACAGGTGACGTTGCTGGCATCCGTCGTCAGCTGGAGGGGGGCGTTGGGATCCTGGTGGGCCAAGGCAGTTGCCTCGGCGAGCGCGGCCTTCGTAAGGGAGAAGGCCTGCTGCTGGCTGGGTCCCCACAACAAGGACTTTGGTTGGCCTTTAAGTGTTTCCGTCAGGGGGACCATGGTGTGCGCGACCCCGGGGATGAACCTCCTGTAGTAGTTCACCATCCCAAGGAACTCCTGGACAGCCTTGAAGGAGGTGGGGATGGGGAACCTGGTGACAGCTGCGACTTTGGATGTGAGTGGCGGACACCATCTGGGGATATCTCGTGGCTCAGGAAATCGGCTTTCTGGACGCCGAAGGTGCACTTGTCGAAATGTACGATGAGGCCGTTCTCCTGCAGGCGCTGCAGGACTGCCCAGATGTGTTTCTGGTGCTCCCTGTGGGACCTGGAAAATATAAGGATATCATCTACGTAGCAGACGCAGAACTTCAGGTCCCCCAGGATACTGTCCATGAGCCGCTGGAGAGTCGCCCCGGCGTTCCTCAGGCCGAAGGTGGAGAAGGCGAACATGTAGGACCCAAAAGGTGTGATGATGGCGGCCTTTGGTATGTCCTCTGGTGCGACTGGTACCTGAAAATAGGATTTCAAGAGATCCAACTTAGTAAAAATTTTGGCCCCCTGGAAGGAAGCTGTTAGGTCCTGCATGTTTGGCAGTGGGTAATGGTCAGGTACCATTGCGAGGTTAAGCCGCCTGTAGTCGCTGCAGGACCTCCAGGAGCCGTCTGGTTTCTGCACCATGTGGAGGGGGGAGGCCCACGGGCTGGAGGCCTTCTTGCAGATTCCCCTCCGCTCCATTTCGGGAATGCGTTCTTGACCTCCTGTAGGCGCTGCGGGGGAAGCCTCCGGAACCTCGTGTGTGCAGGGGGCCCTTTGTCTTTATGTGATGGTAGATGCCATGTTTGGCTGGGGCCCCGGGGACTTGGCAGAGCTTGGGCCTGAAAACTTCTGGGAACTCTGTCAGCAGCTGTGCGTACTGGTGGGGGGCAGAGGAACAGATGGTGGGCGCCTTGGGTCCCGTTGCCAACGGGAGGGACTGGCAGGAGTCAGTGTCAAGGAGGCGCTTCCTACCGACGTCGACTGCCAGCCCGAAGTGGGCAAGGAAATCAACACCCAGGAGCGGGGTCCTCACGTCCGCGATGACAAAGTCCCAGGAATATCTCCGGCCAAGGATCAAGATTGACAGGGGCCTGGTGCCGTAGGAGAGGATGGGGGACCCTTTGGCGGCCGTCTGGAAGGCAGCCGGGTCCGATTCTCGCTTGAGGTCCTCTCTGGATGCCGGGAAGATTGATCTAACAAAAGCAATTTTCCTTCGGCACCTCCCATGGGAAGTTCGGCGCCAGATAAGGGATGCAGAGAACCTGGACATGGATGTCTTAGTCGACGACGCCCAGAAACTATATGAGGCCACCAAGGCCTCGACACACGCACCGCCCTCGCAGCTGCCACCCTGGGAGCCTGCAACCTGTCATAGGAAGACGGCAATGACGACTGAGGCATCAACGCCGTTTATAAGAAGAGACCGCCAATCAGAGAGCACAAGACATGGCCAAACCCAGCGTGGTGTTTCTACCATAGAAAGTTCAGGACCAATGCCAGAACCTGCAGGCCTCCGTGTTCTTTCACAAAAAACGACAAAGGTGGCCACAAGTAACAGCTGTGGCTGCGAAACCCAACTCCCACTGCCCAGCAGGATTTTTCATCACAGACGAGATTTCCAAACACTGCCTGCTGGTTGATGCGGGGACAATGCAGTCGGTTTTCCCGCCATCCAGGGAAGTTTAGAAAAAATACCTGACTCAGTACCCGCCCTCATAGCAGCAAACGGAACTCCCATCCGCACTTATGGCACGATGACCCGGGTATCTCAATCCTGGGGCGCAGATACCACTGGCCTTTCGTCATAGCAGATGTTAAGTTTCCTCTGCTGGGTGTGGACTTCCTAGGGCACCACGGACTACTAGTCGACATCGCAAGACAATGCCTCCCGACACGGATGTGCCATTCTCGTCAGCTCTCCGCCGGACCCGGGATGCCCTCCAGCTGCTCCACTGCCCTCAATACCTACACTTCCCTCCTACAGGAGTTCCCAGACGTGTTCAAACCAGAACAATGCCAGTCACCTGGGGCTTCAGCAAAGCATGGCATCTTCCACCACATCACCACGACGGGCTTACCAACCCATACCAAGTTCCAACGTCTGTCCCCCCAGAAGTTACAAGATGCCAAATGGACCTTTGCAGAAGTGGAAAGCATGGGTGTTAGTAAAAAGGCATCAAGCCTGTGGGCGTCCCCCCTCACCATGGTAAAGAAATCTGATGGTTCATGGAGGGCCTGCGGGGACTATCGGTGCCTGAATTTGGTAACATCACCAGACCACACCCACTCCCTAACATGCAAGACCTGACGGGCACCCTCCCACAGGGCCAAAATTTTCTCCAAGATGGACTTACTGAAGTCGTACCTCCAAGTCCCTGTACATCCCAGCTACGTACCAAAGACCGCCATCATCACACCCTTCAGGAGCTACACATTTTCCTATTCCACTTTCAGCCTCAGGAATGCAGGCGCCACTTTCCAGTGCCTGATGGATACCATCTTGGGAGATCTGCCCTTCTGCATCTGCTACGTCGATGACATCCTCATTTTTTCCAGGTCCCCAGAGGAACATCTTCGCCACGTCCATGCCGTCGTGAAACACCTGCAGGACAGCGGATTAGTTGTCAGGTTTGACAAGTGCATTTTTGGGAAAGAAAATGTAGACTTCCTTGGCCACGAGATTTCCCCAGCAGGAGTGTGCCCCACCGCCTCTAAAGTAAAATCTATAAAAAATTTCCCGGAACCACAAACCATCAAGGCCCTTCAGGAGTTTCTCGGGATGATAAACTACTACCGGTGCTTCATCCCAGATGTTGCCCACATCGTGTACCCCTGGCGTCAATCCTGAAGGGGAAACCGAAAAAACTAATGTGGGAAGCTCCGCAGCAGCAGCCATTCATTCAGACGAAAAGGGCCCTCTCCAGTGGCACCACCTTAACTCACCACAACCCTGCCGCTGCCCTCAGGTTAACAATGGATGCCAGCAATATCGCCTGCGGTGCAGTACTTGAGTAGCTGGTGAATGGCACACCCAAGCCCTTGGCCTTCTTCAGCCGCAAGTTTTTGCCAGCTGAGACCCGCTACAGTGCCTTCGACAGGGAGCTGCTGGCTATCTACCAGGCTGTGAGGCACTTCAAGTACCTGCTGGAGGGTACTGAATCCACAATCCTAACAGACCACAAACCCTTGGTTCACGCATTTGCAAAACAAGGGGATGCCTGGTCTGCAAGGCAACAGTGGCACCTGACCGCCACATCCAAGTTCAGTTGCACCATCAACTACGTCCCTGGAAAGAAAAACCCAGTGGCTGATGCTCTGTCAAGAATAGAAATCAATTCCCTTCACCTCAGCATCGACTATGAAGACCTTGTGAGAGAACAAGCAGCGGACCCAGGATTGCGAACCTCAGGACAGCAGTGATGGCTCTCAAATGGAAAAACGTGCCCTTAGCAAACTCGGACACAACTCTCCTCTGTGACACCAGCACAGGCTGCCCACGCCCCTGGTGCCTGCATCAAAGAGAAAACAAGTGTTCAACATAGTCCACAGTCTCTCCCATCCATCAGGGCGCACAACGGCACGCCTCATGACTGACAAGTTCGTCTGGCATGGCATCAACAAGACGTCCGCCAGTGGGCAAGGAGCTGCATCCCGTGCCAGACGAGCAAAACATCCCGGCACACAGAATCTGGGATCGGCGATTTTCCCCAGCCTTGTCGGCGGTTCAGCCACATCCACATCGACGTCATCGGGCCCCTTCCACAGTCGGGGTGAGCCAGATACCTCCTGATGATCATAGACTGCTCCACTCGCCGTCCCAAAGCAACTCCCATGATGAAGCATCAACAACATCATGCGCAGAAGCCCTCCTCTCCAGTTGGATAAGCCGCTTCGGAATGCCAGACAGCATCACTACGGACAGGGGACCTGCCTTCCTGTCAGAGCTCTGGGTCTCCTTGACACGCCTGATGGGTACAACTCTGCACACCACAACGGCATACAACCCCGCAGCAAACGGCATGGTTGAGAGGGCGCACCACTCTCTTAAAGAAGCTCTCATGGTACGCTGCACTGACGAGAGGTGGAAGGAACAGCTGCCCTGGGTCCTGCTGGGTCTCCGCAAATGGCAATGCTTCCCCTGCTGAGAAAGTCTACGGGGAAACACTGGCCGTACCTGGAGAATTCTTCCTGTCGTCGGCCAACGGCACCGGCACCCCCCTCCCGAGGTTGAGGGAACTTGCACAAAAGTTCACGCCCTGCCACAAGACCTTCCCCGACAGAACCGTCACCTACAGCCCACCCGCCTTACACTCCTGCGCCTAAATCTTTGTCAGGGTGGACGCCCACTGCCTGCCCTTAACCAGGCCCTATAGGGGCCCCCACCGAGTCATCAGGCGGGCCAGCAAAGCATTCCTCCTTGATATCCACGGGCGAGAGGACTGGATCACCGTCGACAGACTGAAACCCGCATTCCTGTTGGATGGCGAAGTTTGCGAAGAAGTAGGCAGGCGCCCCAGAGTTCCCCCGCAATACCTGCCTGCAGACACACACACTTCCCCACCAAGGAGGCCCAGGAAATGCATCCAGCCAACCCCAGGTGTCAGCTCCACCCCAAGCCCACAGTTCTCCAGAAGCAGGGGCCCACTCCGGCTGCCCCAGCGCCTCCATGATAAATATTGTTTCATCCAATAATTGCTTCTCTAATTATTGTCTTGGGAGTGGGGGGAGTATTGTAAGGGCGACAAATTACGCCTCTCCTTCCTTTTGTTTCTCCTTTCAGATGAACATTAATCACGTCATGTATTTTACCTGTCTTTATTTCAGATTCTTTATGTACCTCATCTTATGTATCATTGTACACCCTTTCCGCTAATATGTATATCGACCTTTTATATGCCATGTAACGAATATTGTATGTATTTTTATGCTTGTCAGAAAACACAAATTCCGTATGGACACAGCAGGGGTGCCTCGGGTCACCCGCTACCTTTCTGTCCGCTTTTTGTCATATAAACACCTTTCAAGAATAATAAAGAATCAGTCTTTCACTCCTGACATTTCTTGAACCTCACACTCTCGGTTCTGAGAGGCGTGAGACGGACAGAGAGAGCTGTTTGGAGTTCGGCTTCCTGGTGTGCTTTGGGTGTTGGTCCCCCGATTCTCTTGTAGTAGAACCAGGTAGCAGAGGATGGTTTCATGGGATCTATCAAGGCTCCCTCCAAGGGGAGAGGTATAGGAGGTTTATGCTTTGGAAGCAGCAAGGGTCTTCCTCTTCAAGTTGTGATCACCCTCGTTTTTCAGAGAACTTCGCTCTGATTCGTCAGCACCAGGATCACCGGGACAGGACCGCAACTCCCCCAGTGAATAATCTTCATCACTCGCAACCCTTGCAGTTCCCGAGGGGCTGAGAGTGTCGGGGGCTACCGCGGTCCTTGCTTCCAAGAGCGTTCTCGACCAGATGAACTCTTCGGAGAAGGAGTTCATTCTAGTCGAGACACCAAGCTTCTCCCCTGCCTTGACAGAATACGAATTCTTGACTCGGGGGGTCTGGCTGACTGCAGTCCTGTAGGCAATTTTGGTGCTAAAAAGAAGGACTTTGTCCCAATTTGGATCTCCAGTTTCGTAAGTCACGAGTTGGCTTGGCCCTTAGGAACGAACTTTACTTGGTTCTGCCTTTCTCTTGCAGAGATTTGCCAGAGACCTCGGTAATCAAAGTTCGTACCAGGGCACTGCCTTGACCTTTGGACAATGGCCAAGACCTTGGGGTCTTAGTCATCTCAACTCGACCTCGAGTTCAAGCCAGCCCTCCCCAGCTCCTAAGAAGCCCCAGGCTTCGATAGAAGATTGTGGAATATAGCCTCTCCTAACCTTCTAGGAAAGTGCACATAACTGTCTCTCTCTCCACCCTCTTTCCCATAAGGGAGGAGGGAAGAGAGAAAGAAGTATTGACCGGGAAGAAGTCCTCCTACTGCAGATCCCTGGATGAAATGATACTTATCAAGTCTCTGGAGTTGGCAGCGACATTGCCGAGACCTAGGAATGAATTTTTTCAGGAGAAGTATCTATTTCCCTTAGGTCTCGGCAATTCTTTCCTCTCCCATGCTCCCTATTCAGGAAATGACAGCCCGGCTAGAGCTAATTGTCTCGGTATCCTGTCATCTTGCAGAAGCTTCCCCATGGCGCATAGTGGAAGTCTGCTTCCATTCCTCCATCCTTCTTTCCTCTTTGTTGTAAGAGGAAGGAGTTGGGCTAATGCTTGATTGAAGAAACCTTCGAATATGCTTGCATATTCCCCTCACATCACGTGTCTGCTTACGGATTCACCACTCGAGGAATAGGCACACACCTGTAAGACTTTGTCTTGAAGGTGTGGGACCGAGACGATTAGTGCCTTCTCATCACCATCCTGGGCTCAAGGAAGGCTTCTGGCCTTGTGAGAATTCAGGATGAGTTTTGTGACACTCAGTGTTTCATTGAACAACAAGCCACAGTGGTGGCATCTGTCGACAAACAAGAGGGAATCGTTTTTTCCTCCTGTTTCATCTGTCGACATTTGCAGGTACTCAAGTGTTCTATAGTGCACTCGGCATCTCAATTAGCCAGATGCATCCCTGGTGGGGATGTACTGGCAGGCGAGCTTGGCCTCGGGTTTAAGTGATCGAAGATTCATGAAGAGATTGCTCGACTGAGAAATCCCGACCGTCTTTCTGTTGCCTCCCTGCACAAGTTGGTAGTTTTTTCTCACTCCTTCATACCAGAAGCAGGGGCTACTACGGCGAGGCATGTTGTCTTTCTGGGAAATTTGATATCTTCATTTTTCCCTCTGTATTTGTCTCGCCCTACCTGATAGCCGAGGCATCGAGAAGAGTTCTGCTTGACCCAACCTCTGGTAGCAGCTACACAAGAAGCGGTTCTTAGGGCAGTACACCCCGATGTGTTTGGGACTGGGAGACCTTCCAGCTTCCCTTGCAAGCATAGGCTTTCTCGCCGAGCGGCAGCAGCTATAGCTGGATATCTCTTGAAGTCCTCTGCAACACTCCCAGGGACTGGAACCATCTTTGTGAAGAATGTAGGCCCTTGCAACATAGTCTTCTATCTGAAGTAGCCTCCTTCTCCTCAGTCAAGATTTAGCTACGGATGAGAAGCTTCTTCGGTCTTGCTGTCCCAGGGAACTGCTCCCTGGGTGGCATGTGACTCTTGTTTAGGGTTCCTGTCCCATGCTGCACATGCCCTTACGAGAGTCATCGGATAGAGATGTGCCCTTGTAGGACCATCTCTCATCTTGCTCCTGCCTTGGCATAGAAGATGGGAGAACAGGTGAAGAGGATCAATACCTTGACTCCTTCTTGGATGTCGTAGGTGGACTCCGAATCCTTCAGCATCTATTGTAGGGTTCGAGTCATCCTTGTTCCTCTCCTCCTTGGACTTTGTATCGATGATCCAGATCATTCGTTACTTTGTGCTTTAGGGAGCTGTGATACTTTCCAAAAAGGCTTGGCACTCCTAACCTGGATGTTGTCGACATTTTCGCTAGTACTCTCTGCCAAGGAAGAAGTGTCTAAGGACACATCTTCCTCCTGGCTTCGTGAAGCTATCAGAGGAGGTACTCGGCAGCTGATGACGACGATACCGGTACCTTCCACCCAAGAGCTCACGAAGTCAATGGCTTGGTCCATCCCTTGCATTTTGGAAGTTTCTGTCAGTCTGGAATTAAGACCTGATCTCATAGACCACACTCTTGTCTTCCTATGGTCTTGCCCACAGGCCCTTGGAACCTTTTTTCCTTGACCCTGTGGTGGCTGCTCAACAAGATGTGTTTTCTTACCCTGCTCCTTCAAGAGGACGCATAGCATCCCTCCTAAGGTGTTGGTTCTGGAAGTGAGAAGGATACCGAGAGTGACTGGCCTCTCTTCCTCCTCCTTCCCCGTCCTTCTACTTCTCCTTCTTCGGGATGAGAATAGGACTCAAACCAACACGTGCTGGACCTGGCGCCGATACGGTAAGACTACACATCGAGCACCCGTTCTATTTTTCTCCTAAAATCATAGAAGCAACTCCGCTCCTTCCTCTAAGAAGGGGAGGAAGGAGAGTCTGGCAATAAGGGAACCCTATCTCAGCTTTTCCTTACTGCCTCCGACTCTAAGACTCTTCCTGCCTATTTCGTATGAGTCATGTATCCTCACTCATGCAAAAAGGTCCAGTATCTGACATTTGATCTTGCAGTTCCTACACTCCGATCAGTATGTCAGAGGCTCAGGTACTCCTCCTCGCTCTTTCAACCAGGAGGAGTAGTCCAGGTGTGCAGAACTCCAGTCAGTTCAGGAGACTCACTCAGATTCCTCCCTCCAACCAGTGAGTCTCCCTAATGTAAAGAACCGACAGTTTGTATATCATGTCGGAACAAATCACAACTTTTGAAAGTAAATTGTATTTTTCCTAACTATACAAACCTGAGGTCCTTTATATTACATATTATGCCCACCTCATACCACGCCTCAATCTGAACCTGGACTGAAAGGCAAACTGGAATGTTTACATCCGTGCAGGCCGGTATGCCCACCTACCTGGCGGTAGTTATTGCCTAACCACCTTGCTCAAGAGTTTAACGGCCGTTTCCAGCCTACGCTGAAAGTAATTCCTAATGTAAGGGACCTCAGGTTTGTATAGTTAGGAAAAATACAATTTACTTTCAAAAATTGTGATATTGTTTACTACTGCTTCTGCTTCCTTGGCTAATGTGCGGCCCTGCTCCTCGTTGAAGATTTCGCGCCTGAAAGATACTTTGAGGGTGTGTTTCACAACCACGATTAGGCGCTCAAAGAATCCTCCCTTCCATGGAGATTGCGGAGTCTGGAAATGCTACTGTATCCTATGCACATGCAGGAACTGTTGAGTTTCACCTTCGTCAAAGATGTCCTGTAGGAATGTGTTGGCGGTGTGGAAGGTCTGGTGATTGTTGCTGTAGATACTACAGGGCATCCCTAGGGTCGCAACGAGTCTCCTGAACATCAAGATGAAGTGGCATCTACTGAGGGTCGAACAGTAATCTAAGTAGACCTACCTGGATAGGTCCGGTGTGGTCAAGACCAGTACAAGCAGACGGACGTGACATCTGTGTTCGTGCAATGGGGAGCAGAGGGGGAGGTGGGTGGTGTAGAGGGTGCTTGAAGGCTTTAATATGAGCTACACATCCGCCTACCACCTTTTTTGCCAAATCTCAATCATGGACACCAACATTTCTGGCGAAAAATAGATATTAGCGAATTCATGCCACAGTGCATGTTTAGGGTATGTAAGTGTCTCAGGTATGATTGTAGTAATTCCCCTTTTGTGGGTAACAAGATTAAATGATCTCTATTTCCTACAGCATTCTTTAATCTATTTCTTCAGTAGATTAAGCCTTCGATCAACACTAACCCTAACTGGTTAACAAAATTAATGATATTATTGGGTGCTTTAGAGCCATTTTCCAAGTAACTATAAACTGAAGGTAAATAATGCCTTTGTTCCAAATGAACAATTTTAAAAAATGGATTAGCATTACTTTTTAAAAATTTCAATACATTTTTCATATCACCCATCAAAATGTTAAATTCAACAATACTCTCCATTATAGGCCAGATGTATGCGGGTTGTGTCATGGCTACTTCTCCCTGTAGTTCACGAAGGGCGGCAACAACTTGCTTGTTAGCCAGGCTTAGCGAGGCTTCATCTAGTATCTGTTGGGGATTGGCAGGACCTTCAACATGAAGAAACTTGGGTCCTTGGTGCCACAACTGGCTGGCTGTCAGCTTTCTCATACTAGTCCCTAGGGACAGAAGATCTGCTGGATTACTTTTGGTCGGTACATGCTTCAGAATCATCCCACACTCCTGTAAAATAGAGTTAGCTTCTCCTACCCGATAAGATATAATTACATTCTTATTCTCCTCTTTGTTATTTACCCAAGCTATAGCTACATTGCTGTCAGTCCAATTTACAACTGTACTGACTTTTAACAAATTCTTGAAATGTCTACCCAACCTAATTCCTCATAACAAGGCTAATAACTCTAATTTAGGTATGGTTAGTCGTAGTTGGTTCCTAGGGGTTACTCTCATTTTGCTAGTCAACAGGTTAGTTTCTTCCTTACTTCCCCTGACATAGGCTACTGCCCCATATTCCTTACTTGAGGCATCAGTAAAGACATGACTTTTTGATTCGCCTATCAAAATTTCTCTCTTAAATTTTAATTTATGCACATTGACAAATTCTTCTAAGATTTTCATAACCTCTGTCTGTTTTTCTGTGTCCAGAACATCATCCCATCCTATACGTTTGTAAGGACGGGATTGAGTGACATACTGGCTGGGTGTTGACTGGTTTATTGGTGGTTCCTTACTGAATGAATGTACAGAATCTTCAAAGTTGTTATTGGCTGGTGCGAGCCGCAAAGTAGTATCTACACACAGACAGGGCAAAACAGAGGTAATGTTTTGAACATCTGTGTTTGTCGGCAGACAAACAGATGGCGATTGTGAGAGACATAATAAACGTACAGTGGTAAAACATATCAATGGAAAGGCCAGGAAATTCCACATATGGCCAATTGCATGAGATTCGAGACAGATTAATGAATACAGTGCAGTAACATAATATATGTGAAATGGCGAGACGTTTGGTGTCTTCACAAACAAAAACATACATACAGTTTGATACAGAAGATTCGGTGGAACATTATGAGTACCTGATTAGAATGCTTGCGTGGCAATGCAAGTAGTGGTGATTGTACATAAATCGAGACAACAATGGTTAGGGAGAAACAGACGTAAATATTGTATGGTAGGGTAGAAGTTGCGTTCCTTGAGAGAGAGGTAACGGGATGCTCTTGTTTTTGTCTTGTCCCCTCCGATGGATGACGAACACACACGTGTGCTCAAAAGAGACCACGATCGGTGCGATGCGTCTCTCACAATACTCCCCCCCCAGCAAGACGTCTATGTGGAAATGGTCTTGCTGACAATTGGAATGGGCGCAAAGAGCTGATCCTTCGGTAGCCAGCTCGAGGGGGACGGCAGTAGGCTGAAGGATGACGTCGGCTGGTCCTTTGTTGGTCAGCTCGTCCGGTACGAGTTCAGGGGCGGCGTCAGGCTTCCTGGAGGAGGTGTCCAGGGCTCAGGTGATGGGGTGGGTCATCTCGGAGGGTCAGACATCTATTGAAGACTCAAGAACAGCAGGAAGCGGGGAGGCGGCGAAGGGTTCGTTGGCGTGTGGGTCATCATCTTGGGTTGGATGTCTACCATCGGCTCCTACGGGTCACTCCGGGGTCACCAGTGTAAGGACGGGATTGAGTGACATACTGGCTAGGTGTTGACTGGTTTATTGGTGGTTCCTTACTGAATGAATGTACAGAATCTATCTTCGAAGTTGTCATTGGCTGGTGCGAGCCGCAAAGTAGTAACTACACACAGACAGGGCAAAACAGAGGTAATGTTTCGAACATCTGCGTTTGTCGGCAGACAAACAGATGGCGATTGTGAGAGACATAATAAACGTACAATGATAAAACATATATCAATGGAAAGGCCAGGAAATTCCACATATGGCCAATTGCATGAGATTCGAGACAGATTATGAATACAGTGCATTAGCATATATGTGAAATGGCGAGATGTTTGGCGTCTTCACAAACAGAAACATACATACAGTTTGATACAGAAGATTCGGTGGAACATTATGAGTGCATGATTAGAATGCTTGCATGGCAATGCAAGTAGTGGTGATTGTACATAAATCGAAACAACAATGGTTAGGGAGAAACAGACGTAAATATTGTATGGTAGGGTAGAAGCTGTGTTCCTTGAGAGAGAGGTAACGGGATGCTCTTGTTTTTGTCTTGTCCCCCCCGATGGATGACGAACACACGTGTGCTCGAAAGAGACCACGATCGGTGCGACGCGTCTCTTACACGTTCTTCCCATAGTTTCTGTAAAAACAACTCTCCTTTAATATATGTTGGACTGACCAACCCTAACAGATCAAAGTTTGATACTAACAAGGAAAGGACCCTACGTTTCATGGTAACCCAGCCACTAGGTAATTCTCTCACCTCTTTGAAGGGTTTCAAGCACATCTGATCACTATTCCTATCCCATAACATTCCTAACACAGAAATCTCAGTGGACTCTTCAACTCCTACCCGTTGATCAAAGGCTAGACTACTACTCACCCACCCTCTCAATGGCATGTTAGCTTCATCCAAAAGCTGTTTAACCCTTCGACTTGGAGGAGGCATTCAACACAATCCTAAGGGGGTTAGTAGAGCTCTCTTTTTTAACTCCAAAATGAGGCATGTAGTAGCCTTCTATTCTCAAGTTGGGGACTTCCTCTATGAACCCAGCTTCGAGATAAGTCTGAAGGACTTGCTCGTAAACAATTCGGTAACTAGGATCTCTATCAAATCTCATTTCTAAAGCATTTAATTGTGCAATGGCATTAAGGTAATTGACACTCAGACGTTCATCGAGAAAGGGGAGACTTACTTGATAACCCTGATCAGTTCATACTACACTGTCCTTTACTTTTTTGGATGGCTATGTTCTAAGAGATGGAAAATTGCTCTTTGGGACTGATACCAATCGTATCAAGTCGCCACTATTCATCGACATAATGGGTCGTTTCTACTGTTGGGCAGACATGCAAGGCTTTCATGGTAGTCGCGACAGCTCCCTTAAGTGCCCACTGAGGGACCTTTCCATAAGGGGATACCCCTTGATGAGTCACAAAAGTCGGCACCGATCAGCACATTCACATTTTTCAACACGTCATTACAAACTTCCTCGTCCGCCATCTTGTACCCTCTGTCATGCAAATGATGGTTTATGTTAACTAAACCCAAGTTGTAGATGGGCGTGTTCACATTGTCATGCACTAAGAATTTTGTCCTTATTACCCTGTTTCCCATCTGAGTTTTACATGAAACCAAATCATATTTGCTGTTAATAACATTAAATCCAAATGGTGCAATACTAAGGGGAAACTTTCTTTACTGCTGGCAACTTTAATTTGTGGGCTAGCTGATCTAAACAAAACTACGTTGACTCCTGGTGCCTAAAAACACTCTGGTCAGAGCCTGTCGGCCCTGGGCACACAAGATGGCCGACACGGTCGGTAACATTGTCGATGGTAGGCCTGAGTCAGACGCATTTACTGACTTCACATTCACACAGGGTTTTTATCATTCTTCTTCTTCTCACTTATTCTATTTATGTTAGAACCCTTGGGATTTCTATTTCTACACTGGCCCTTTACTGGCTTAGATGTGACATGACTTGACTACTGACTCAGAACACTTGCGTTGTTGAACTGCATGGTAGGGGGATTTGACTCTGACTTGAAAGCATTATTACTACAAATCAAATTATGATGTCTACTGTTACACAATTTGTAATTCTACCTGTTACATGAATGCTACTAGGGCCTTTGCCTAGACATTTAAAGCACCTGTGGAAATATATTAATTGTCGCCTTCGGTCTTCAACGGTGGAGCGTTTGATACAATTGCTGGCTAAATGCTCACCTTGGCAAAACGGACAGGTTGTAGTACAAGGGGATTGAAAAGCAACTGTTTTAGGCCTTATGGACTCGTCCTCTCCCTTCTGTGATGCATTGTCCTCCAAACTCCTAATGAGGAAATCAGGTGCCTCAAAAAACTCATCTAAAGTGTAACCACACTTTCTTAAGTAATCCATAACTTTATGATATATATCGCCTTTAGAGAGCTTCTGATTAATCAAACTCTGTCCCACATCTACTGTACTCAAGTGTTTAATTTGCTCTAACAACACTGTCAATTCAATGTGAAAATTTTTGAAATCCACACGGCTGAATTCTGGAACAAAGGTATTGGCGAGTCGCCAATGCAAAACAACTAACTTTTGCTGCTGGTTACCATAGTAACGTTCTAACAACCCTAATGCAGTGTCATAGTTAGCAGCCGTTACACTTATAGCCATGACTACTCTAAGTAGTTCTTTCCTGAGGGCACCAAGCAAATACATAAACTTAGTTATGTTATCTAAATCACTACATCTATTAATCTGAACATCAAAAAATTCTTTCAACTTCGGCAATCTAGTCCATTGCTGCGATATGCATGCAAGGAATTCGATTCTGGTAAGGAGAAGGGCAATTACATTATTTGCTCCATCGAGCACTTGACGAATTGACAATTCAAAGCTTGATTCCAACTTTACTGTACTAGTCAAATATAAGTTTCTCGACATTTGCTCATCGGCTTTAATGCAGTCAATCAGGTTTTGGTACACCACCGCAGCGTGTGTCTCCAATAGTTCACGATGGGCCTCAACTACTACATTTTGGTCAGTAGAGCAACCGATGAACAGGCCTGCAAGTTACTTGTGACCGCCATGTTGCTTCAAGTCACATAACAATTCCGCGTTACGAAAAACAATGATCGTGGTACTCTCTGAACCTCTATTATGCCCTTGTCACTCTCGCCATTTCCTTAGCCAACACGAAAAACCATTACTTGCTGGATGTTCCCGATGCTTGCTGATACAGACCATCTGGTTCAAAGGACCAAATGTCACGAGTTTTTCCCCACGACTGGGAGGGTTCCAAGTCCCGGATGGTATGGGACTAGAATGATCAGGCCTGAGGGCCACTATCAGCAAACATTGAAGAGAAGGTCCATGAAGATCAGGTAGGGTTTTACAATTTTATTACAAAATTAGACTATTTAATTTAACATACATTAAACTAAAGCGTAACCTTAAGGACCATGTGGTCAGGTACAAGACACACAACTCTGAAAAGAAAAGTTACAGAAAACCCATAAAACTCAAAACATCAGCTTCCGAAAGCTACAAATTTACATAAACCTTATTTCTGAATAATCAGACTATACTTTAACAGAATACCAGCTATATCAAGCCTTGGATGGCAAAAATACAAAGGGATTAAATTAGCAAACTATATGAACCGGCTCTTGACTACAAATGAACAACTTGGTGGGGAAGTGACGACATTTAGTGAGCCCAACTTACCTCCACTTCAGTTCCCGTTCAAAATTTCCACATTGGTTATTTTATCAAAGAATGTATTTGAATCATTTAAAAGAGAGTGTCTCAGATATTCAGGATACTACCAATACGGGCAGTTCGCCGGACACAAATAACACTCGAACATATTCACAGAAAAATGAGAACTGCGAACTCTGCCGCCTACTTACCACTTCCCCTCGCTTATCCTGAATGTTGTGAAGGGTTTCTTTTGGGTTTACCCTGAGTTCTGGGTACATTTACTGTATTCTGTCTTTCACTACTATCATCGCCCACTGTCTCTAATTCACTCTCAATCAGTTCGTGATTGTCCATATTCACTGCTACATGTTCATTATCATGTACAGTACGATCAACACCACGTTCAATACTTAAGAGTTCATCCTCGTTGTTCATTTCACTTGATATGACATCACAATTTCGATTGTCATGTCTGTCATTCACTTCTAACATGACAATGTGTTCGATTGGAGTCGACAAAAATTTGCTGTGCAGAGAGTTTTTGTCAACATAAAACTCCAGACTAGTCATTTTAATCATTGTCTAATACTGGTAAAAGTTGCAGTCGTACAGGCCGTCAATGCGTACATCCATCCTCGCTGATGTGGAGAAACGGGAAGGTTCTGATTTGATTGTTGGTGATGTCATTTCAGTTGTGACGTGTGTTTAATTTCAGTAAAGTGTGCCGTGGGTTGCACTTGTGTTTTAAGATGAGTTTGTGCTGAAGAAATTTAGCTGGAAAATTGTTCTTGTGCTTCCAGTGTAAAGGCGTCAAGCGCCTCTTTCTCTGCATTAATCACGTCATGTATATTACCTGTTATTATTTATATTTGTTCCTACACAAATACAAACCCTTGGTCCTTTACTTATATGGGGAATACTTTCAGCGAAGCTGAACTGGCCGCTAAAGACTTACAAGGCATGTGTTGGTATTACTACCAACCGGGAAGATGGTTGGTAACAGAGGGAAACCCGCGTTACCAACCGCCCAGCTTCATGCATTCACTTTACTTTCCGGCCTTGTCTGAAGCGGATGTGTTTCCCTACTCTCTGCTCGGACCTTCCTGGATGCTAAAGCTTCAACCTTTTCACGGTGTGTTTGTTCCTGTTTTTCATTTTGGCTTGTTACCCTGTATAACTGTGAGTGTTTGTAATTATGGATGATCTGCTACAAACCCATGATTTGGATAAGCCTGTGCGCTGGCAAGGACAAAAAGTGTGGCGCCTTCCGCTGTAGTGTGGATTCTGACCCTGACTCCCTTTGCTTAAAACGTAGGAAAGGGAGCAAGGAACCCCCTGATTGTACTGTTGATGATCCCTGCGATGAGTGTAGGCTTTGGTCCCCTGATCAGTGGGATAGGTACTCTCGGAGGCCCAGATACAAATGTAAGGAGACTAGGGCATCGGAGCGGCTGTCTTCAGCTCCTTTGACCCCAATAGTTGTTAATCCTTCTCAGTTGTATCTCAGTCCCGAAGGCCTTCCCTTACTGCCCCTTACCAGCACTGAATCTATCTCCCTGTCCCCTGTGTCTGCATCTGCGGTCACAGAGGAGGCGAGATCAGTGGACCTAGCCTACACTCCTCTCAATTCCCCCCCTCACCCAGAGTCCCTGATCCCTGGGTTTGGGGGCCCCCCCTACCCGCCTTTGTCTTCCTCAGGATTGGTTTCTGTGCCGGGTTTGAGTCAGGCGTGGGAGTCGCTCGGGATGGTTGGCAACCCTGATCTTCCTTTGCTCCTTGAGCATATCAGCTCTGCTGCGTGGGCGGGAGTACTGCTCCCTCCCCCCACTACCCACAAGGTTGATGCTCTCACGACCACCACCATCACTGCTGTGCTGCCGAGGAGCGTGGTGACTTCGGTGGGAACTCATCATGCCTATGGTGCAGTTCCTACTCCTGCCATCTCAGTGTCGACGCTTGCCGGTCCAGTCTGCTCAGTCACTCTGCCGCCTCCCGGCTATGCTCTTACGCCTCCTGCCTCGCTTCCACCGTTACTCGTGCCGACTCCGGATCGCACAACGTTTCCTGTGTCTCCAATTGTTCCTGCCAGCGTACACCCACAGCATGAGTCCCCTCGGACTGTTGCTCCTGCTGTTGTCCCTGCCCCAGTTCCCGTCGACCCCTGGTTTGTCTTCGGTAAACTGGGGGATGCAGTCTTGTCTTTGCTTGAAAAGAAGAAGAAGAAGAAGAAGAAGAAGCGAGCTCATCAACCATCCCCATCTTCGTCTTCCTCTTCGTTGTCGTCCTTGTCTTCATCTTCATCTACCTCTTCCCCTCCCTCTTCTAAGTCTAATTGGGCTAGGAAGGGGAGGGTGGTCCCTCCTCCCCCTAAGAAGCCTCACTCTTCTAAGGGGGCGCAGTCCTCTCCTCGGGGAAAAACTGCTGGGTCTCTCGCTGAGAAGGGCACCTCGGTACCCTTCTCAGATGGTTCGGGAGCTTCGTCCTTCTAGACTGTTCCGTTTCGGTGCCTCCCAAGCGAGCATCGCCGAAGGCACGGTCTCCTACGGGAGACCGCGCAGTCTCGACTTCCGTAGCAAGCTCGAGCACGGAACAGGAGAAGGGGAAGAGCCTTCGGGCTTCTCCTCCACCCAACCCGTCGCCCTTGCCCAAATTGGACGAAGGTTCAGCGGGGAAGGTGCCCAAGGACGTCTCGACCCTGAAGGTGTCGGGAGGAACCATGAAGGGGTCCCTCCCCGCAGCCTTCATCATTTTGACACCGAAGAAAGCTAGAACACGCCCGGACGATAGGGACAACGGCCTCCAATCGGCAGTCCGCATCCCTGTGTTGGTCTCCTTTGCACGCCCAGACGAGTAAGTCCATCTGGGCCTCTCACGATCCTCCACCGCGGGTTGGAGATCGTGAGGGGTCCGTTGCCTCCACTGGTTATACCAGTGGATGCGATGGTAGTGTTCTCTCTGCCTCTTCCAGCCCCTCAACTTCCTCGGGATTCTCCGGGAGCAAACGGGGGTTGGTAGGATTGCTGGGGCTGAGGCCCTTGGGCAGTCAACTTCAGGCGTGTCCGGCCCTCCCTCGCTCCAAGTGAGCGAGAGGTTGTATGACTCTGTTGTACAAGGCAGAGAGACGGGGTCTGTCTCAGGCTCTCCTGTGGGTGGGGCCTTTCCGGATGACTGTCTCTCGGCAGCTCCTCTTCTGAGAGATCTGGACACTCCGGAAATGCAGAGGGCTTTTGTCGAGGTCGTTGCGCTGATCTGTCAGCACAACGGTCTGGAGGAACTACTTCCAACTCCTTTGGAAGAATGGTCGTCCAGGTTGGAGGAGTTCTACACTTTCAAGAGGGAGCCCAAACCCTCCCTTGGTCTACCATGGTCTCCCTTGGCAGACAGCGTCCTCAAGCAGGTGAACGACTTGGCCCCCGGACCATCGTCTTCGCTTCACTTGACTTGTTCCACCAAGCTGTTACCTCCCCCCCTCTCCCGAGGCAGAAGAGATACTACTTGCCATCGGAAGGACCACTGCAGCAGAAGGTCGTGGAACTGGGACTAACTCGTCTAGCTCCTGGTGCCACTCCAGCTCAGCTAATGGGGGAGCAGGTGCTTCTCACGCAAGCTGAGCTGAATGCTTTGGAGGGTACGGCTCTGTCTGCCCTCCAAGCGATCTCCTGGCTCGACAACTGGGCCTTCGCATTGTTGAGAATTGCATCTTTGCCTGGTGCTCAGGAGTCTTTGCCAGTCTTGGGGTAAGGCTATTTCCTTTATAACCCACCAGACGGCAAACCTCTGGGCAAACCTGTTATTGAAGAGAAGGGATGCAGTGTTATCCCAGATCTACAGATCAGTGGGCGCCGAAGCTGCAGTTTCTCTGTGCAATGGACCCATTCTGGACTCCACCTCCCTCTTCCCCAGGGGAGAGGTGGATGCTGCAGTGGACAAGAAGAAGGCCAACGAATGTGACCGTCTTGTCCATCAGGCAGCGATGAAAGATGTTGCGCAGCCTTCTTGTCCTGCGGCCCAGTCAGTGAACCAGGCTAGCACCCCAGCCCCGAAGAAGTCTGGTGCTTCGACGGGCGCTCGGAGTAAAGTCCAGACCTCTGCTTCTTCGCCTCCACGGAAGGAACCACAAGGTCCCTTTCGCCAACCTGTCCCCCCCAAGAGGAAAGGTAAGGCAAAGAAGAAGAGGGGAGGGGCTCATTAGGGACGGCGAGCCCCCTCAGATGCTGCCATCAGTGGGGGGTTGCCTATCAAGCCACTGGGGAACATGGCAGCGGTCCAATTCCCATCTTGTCTCCAAGACACCCAGAAGAAACAGGCCCTTCTTCAGGAGGCCGAAACTATGTTGAGCAAGGGAGCCATTGAAGTCATCGAGGATCGGTCCCAGGGCTTCTACAGCAAGATCTTTCTTGTGGAGAAAGCTTCCAGCGGATGGAGGCCAGTGATTGACCTCTCTCCCCTGAATTGTTTCGTTCGCCAGACACGGTTCAAGATGGAGATGGTGCAGACAGTACTGTCAGCCATCAGGGAGGGCGACTTCATGCTGACGGTCGATTTGATGGATGCGTACTTCCAAGTGCCGGTCCATCCATCGTCTCGTCAGTACCTTCGCTTTATCCTCAATGGAGTGGTCTATCAATTCAAGTTTCTCTGTTTCGGACTGTCGACTGCTCCGCAGGTGTTCACGAGAGTGTTCACCCTCATTTCAGTTTGGGCCTATTCGTGTGGGATACTTCTGCTGAGGTATCTCGACGATTGGTTGATCCTGGCAAGCTCCCGTTTGCAGTTGCTACAGGATCGCCTCCTCGGGTTGTGCCATGAACTAGGCATTGTGATCAACTTCCATAAGTCAGATCCCACCACCAAAACAGAGGACTCAGTATCTGGGCATGCTGATCGACACGGCAGCAAGCAGAGTCTTTCCTTCTCAGGCTCGGATCAGCACGTTCAGGAAGGTGGCGAGGCGGTTCCTGGTGAAGCAGGACCAGCCAGCTCAACAGTGGCAAGTCGTGATTGGCCACCTGTCGTCCTTGGAGAAGCTCATTCCATTCAGTCGGCTCCACCTTCGGTCTCTCCAGTGGAGACTGAGGGACTTCTGGGATCAGTCTCAGGAGCCCCAGTTGATTCTCGTCCCCATCTCTCAGGAGGTGAGAGATGATCTCGCCTGGTGGACGGATGACAGGAAGCTCTGCATAGGGACACCTTTGTCCTCTCGTCCTCCGGACATGCTTCTCTTTTCAGACACATTGAGGGAGGACTGGGGTGCACACCTGGAGGAGTTGCTGACTTCAGGTGTGTGGGACCAACACGACAGGCACCTTCACATCAACGTCCTGGAGATGAAAGCAGCGTTCTTAGGTCTTCAGTGCTTCCAGGACTGTTTGATGGGACACTCGGTGCCGTTGATGAACGGCAACACGACTGTAGTGGCAAACGTCAACAAGCAAGGGGGTCTTGTCTCCCACGCTCTCCACGAGTTGACGCTGCTGGTGCATCAGTGGGCAGTAGCCCACTCTGTGGAGCTGTCGGCCAGGTACATTCCAGGCAAGAGGAATGTCTTGGCGGACACGCTCAGCCGTCGGGATCAGGTAGTGGGGTCCGAGTGGTCCTTCCATCAGAGTGTAGCGGACAGGCTCTTTGACCTGTGGGGCGTCCAGTAGTGGACGTGTTCGCCACCCGGTACAACAGGAAGCTTCCAACCTTCTCCGTCGTACTGGACCCATGAGGAGCTGCAGAAGATGCCTTCCAACACTGTTGGGACAACCTCGAAGTGTATGCTTTTCCCCCGTTCTGTCTCCTTCACCCAGTTCTCAGTCGAGTTCTGGTGTTGACGAACCTTCGAATGATCCTGGTGGCCCCCAAGCGTCCGGAGTCCACTTGGTATCCAGACCTGCTGGCTCTGCTTTCCAAGGTTCTGAGAGAGCTTCCCCTCTGGCACAACCTTCTTCGTCAGCCACACGCAAAACGGTACCACCAGGCCGTGGCCTCCCTGTCTCTTCTTGCCTGGAGGTTATCCACCATCTCTTGTGAGCAAGAGGCTTTTCTCGCCGGGCAGGGACAGAGATGGCAGGATACCTCAGGAAGTCCTCAGCGGCGGTTTACCAGGGTAAGTGGGCCATCTTCTGTGGTTGGTGTTGTAGACGGGGTTACTCTCCAGTTGGAGCCACTCTTCAGCAGGTAGTGGATTTCCTTGTCCATCTTCATCGGGAGAAGCTCCTATCAGTTTCAGCGGTAAAAGGATACAGGGTGGCCTTAGCCCTGGTCCTGAAGTTGAAAGGCATCGACATTTCTTGACTCTCAAGACCGTCTCCTGCTAGCTCTGGCATCGGTGAAGAGGATTAGCGAGTTACAGGGACTTTCCTTTGCAGTTCAACGCTCACGGGGGTGGGCATCAGTGACGCTCGAATTTGTCCCGGAGTTCGTCGCGAAGACTCAAAACCCAGCGGTCCCGGACGCTCGGTTTGAGTCTTTCACGATCCCATCCCTGAGTGACTTCGTAGACAATGACCCTGTCGAGTTGCTACTCTGTCATGTATGGTCTCTACGGCACTATCTGAAGAGAATGCAGTGCCTCAGGCCTGAGTGTCGGCGACTCTTTGTTAGCACCGGAACCCCTAAGAAGGAGGTGTCCAAGAACGCGATTACTTTCTGGCTTCGTGAGGTTATCAAGAAAGCGTATGCAGCAGCTGGGGAGGACGACACCAGCGCTCTGAGCCCCATGCTCATGAAATCAGAGGGATTGCGCCCACTTTGGCATTCAAGAAGAACCTGTTGGTTCAGCAGGTACTGAGGGTGGGGGTGTGGTCACGCCAGACCACAGTCACCTCTTTTTACCTATGGGACATTACCCATCGGTCCTTGGATACCTTCTCCTTGGGGGCAGTGGTGGTTGCTCAACAAGTTGTGTAACTTACCCAGCTCCTGTACAGGATAGAGTTGTGTCTTGTCTGTTGTATGTGCATGATTGGGCATGAAAGGTGAGTGACTGGCTCTCTCTTCCCTCCTATCATCCAACTTTTTACCCTTGGGCAGAGAGTTTAGGCTGTACAAGCTGAACCAGACGTCAGACACAGGTGAGTTTCATTCCTTGAGCATCCTAATCTTTGTTGCCTGTCAGGTACACATTAGAGGTAATGTCCCCTCTTTCCCCTGCAAGGCAGGGATGGGGTTGCTGGCTAACTACCAAACCCATTCTTCATGTTGGTCCTTAGTCCCCAACATTTCCCAATCACCTCTTATGTGGCTGGGAAAGGTTCTCTCTAGCTTTCACCTCGCTGTGTGTTTGCTTACCTACCATAACCTCATCACAGCAAGGGTGGTCTAGTAGACTGGTCCGTGACACTACAGTTCTCATAACGGTGATCATGGTCCGGTGGCCACGTCCTCCTGGCTCTTACACCAGGAGAACACAAGGTGCGGTTGAACTTCCAGTCATTCAGAGACCTCCACTCAGATTCCTCCCACTGAATCTTGAGTCCCCATATAAGTAAAGGACCAAGGGTTTGTATTTGTGTAGGAACAAATCGCATTTTTCCTAACATACAAACCAGAGGTCCTTTACTCAGGTTACCCACCTCAGCCTCCCTACAATCTGCCCTAGACCAGAAGGTAAAGTGAATGCGTGAAGCCGGGCGGTTGGTACCATGGGTTTCCCACTGTTACCAACCATCTTCCCGGCTGGTAGTAATACCAACACATGCCTTGTAAGTCTTTAGCGGCCAGTTCAGCTTAGCCAAAAGTATTCCCCATATAAGTAAAGGACCTCAGGTTTGTATGTTAGGAAAAATGCATCTTACTTTTAAAGAATGCAGTTTTTATATATCTCTCCATATGTATTATAGTCCGGCCTTTCCGTCGATGTATATAACCACCTTTGCAAGTTTATTGTAACACGAATTATTCTCATTTATATGTCATCTAACAAACCCAAATTCTTGCCCAAATGCGTGACATGGGATCAGCAGGTTGGTGACCACCTTTCCGTCCCCATTCCTCAATGTATACCTGCTTCCGAAAAAAAATCGATCATACCCAGACCTGCCATCTTGAATCTCACAACTGGTGACCTGAGGAGTGACAGGTAACCATGCGGTTTTGGCTCAGTCATAAATGGACTAAATACGGCTGCATTTACCTTCAGACAGCCTTTAGCGGACTCAAAACGGCGACACATTCTAGGCCTCTGAAAGCTCCTTCCTCAGAGGAAACCCATGCCATTAACGGACTAATTACAGCATCTCCGCATGGACACGTTTTGGCATTTTGAATGGTTTTGGCCCTCGCCATTCACGACTCACTTCGACCACTTGAATTCTAACACCATTAGCAGACTAAATATGGCGCGTACTCGCATTTTGGTGTGTGACAGTAAAGATGGCAGAGTCTGAATTACAATGTGAATCCGGAAACATGGAAATTGTCTGTGTCCCCCTTTCACCCACAAAGCCTGATGCGGTGAAGCTCCCCCCATTTTCGCACCAGAACACAGTATCTTGGTTTCTGCGCACTGATGTTCACTTCCATGTGGCACACATCACAGATGAGAAGACCAAGGCAGACGTTACCATGACGACACTACCTGAAGAGGTCTTCAACAAAACCTCCCCATAGCTTGGCTCACAGCCAGACAAGGTCATGTACTCAGCCTTGGGAGATAAGCTGTTACAAACATATTCCATGCCCGTCCCCAAAAGAGCACAGAGTGCACCAAACCTATTGACCCAGCCCCTAGGGGAAGCATCACCCAGGGATGCCTGGGACGAACTGTGAGGTCTGGTAACACTATCGGGTGTTGACGCAGACAGGCGCAGGAAGGAAATCAGCCTGACAAAAGCAATATTCCTGCAGTGCCTTCCGCAGGTGGTAAGGGGCCAAATTAAAGACGCAGACGCCCTTCCCATGGACGAGCTGGTCGACATCGCACAGAAAATCCATTAGGCCACTAAAGCCTCCAAACACGCTGCTGCCCTTGCAGCCACCATCCTCGCAGACTGTAGCCTGGCTATGGAGGACGACGATCCACAACACATAAACGCGATCTACAGGAGGAAGGCACCTCTGAGGGAGCAGAGGGTGCAGACGTACCCGGCGTGGTGCTACTTCCACAGGAGATTCGGCCCCAGCGCCAAGAACTGCAGATCCCCCTGTTCCTTTACAAAAAAAAGAGAAGGGTGGCCACAAGTAACAGCAGTGGCTGCGAATGACGTCTCTTGACCAGCAGGATTCTTCATCAGGGACGAAATATCAAAGCAGCACCTGCTGGTGGACATGGGGGCTATGCAGTTGGTGTTCCTGCCGTCGGAGGAGGACTACACCCGGACAGCTGACTCCACGCCCTCCCTGTTAGCCGCAAATGGAACCGCCATCCGCTGCTATGGAACCACGACCCGCACAATCTCCATCTTGGGCCGCAGGTACCACTGGCCTTTCGTCATCGCGGAGGTGAAGTTCTCCCTCTTGGGTGCCAATTTCCTGGGACACCACGGGCTCCTGGTTGACGTCGGCAGGCAACGCCTCCTTGACACCGGAACCTGCCACTCCCTACCACTCTCCACTGGACCAGGGATGCCCGCTGTCTGCTTCACAGCCTCCAACAATTACGCTGCCCTCCTCCAGGAGTTCCCATGAGTTTTTAAACCAGAGCTCCGCCAGTTGCTGGGGGCTGAGGCCAAGCACAGCACCTTCCACCACATAACTACAACGGGCCTCCCAACTCATGCCAAGTTCTGTCGCCTACCCCCCCAAAAACTACAAGACGCCAAATGGGCTTTCACCGAGATGGAACAAATGGGCATCTGTACCAAGGCATCGAGCCTGTGGGCATCTCCCCTACATATGGTAAAGAAGTCAGATGGCTCCTGGAGGCCCTGCTGAGACTACCATCGTCTGAATTTAATTACCACGCCAGACCACTACCCCCTGCTGAACATGCAAGACCTAATGAGTGCCCTTCACGGGGCCAAGGTCTTTACTAAGATGGACTTGCTTAAATCACACTTTCAGGTTCCTGTGCATCCTGACGATGTTCTGAAGACAGCCATCATCACACCGTTCGGGACGTACACCTTCTCCTACTCTACCTTCGGCCTCAGGAACGTGGGGGCCACATTCCAGCGCCTGATGGACACCATCCTTGGGGACCTGCCCTTCTGCGTCTGTTACGTAGACGACATCCTTATTTTCTTCAGGTCCCCAGAGGAACACCTTCACCACGTCCACGCCATCCTGAAATGCCTGCAGTAGAACGGAATAGTAGTCAGGTTCAACAAACGCACATTTGGGGCGGAAAAAGTAGATTTCCTCGGACACGCGATCTCCCCAGCAGGAGTAGGCCCCATGGCTTCAAAAGTGAAAGCAATAGAAAAGTTCCCAACGCGCAGACAATCAAGACCCTTCAAGAGTTCCTTGGCATGGTGAACTACTATCACTGTTTCATCCCAGGCATCGCCCGCATCATGTATCCCCTGACAGTTGTCCTGAAGGGCAAGCCGAAAACGCTGACGTGGGACGCTCCGCAGCAACAGGTGTTCGAACAGATGAAGACAGCCCTCGCGAGTGCCACCACCTTGACGCATCATAACCCCACCGCTGCCCTGAGACTCACCACCGACGCCAGGAACATCACCTGCGGGGCAGTGCTCAAGGAAATAGTCGACGGCGCCCCCCGGCCTCTAGCCTTCTTCAGTCACAAGTTGTCACTGGCAGAGACCCACTTCAGCGCCTTCGACAGAGAGCTGCTCGTGATCTACCAGGCTATGCGGCACTTCAAATACCTGCTTGACGGTACTCAATTCACTATCCTCATGGACCCCAAGTCCCTGGTGCACGCATTCGCAAAGGCGGGTGACACGTGGTCAGCAAGGCAGCAGCGACACTTGGCTGCCATCTCCGAATTTGGTTGCACCATCACCTACGTCCCCGGCAGGAAGAATCCAGTAGCCGACGCCCTGTCACGGGTGGAAATCAGTTCCCTGCACCTTGGCATAGACTACGAGGACCTGGAAAGGGAGCAAGCAGCAACCCGGAAACGGCAGTCTACAGGACGGCACTGACGGCACTCAAGTGGGAGGACGTGCCCTTGGGAGGTTCCGGTGCAACACTTCTCTGCAACACAAGCACTGGCCGCCCCTGCCCCCTGGTCCCTGCCTCGAGGAGGAAGAAGACGTTTGACATAATTCATGGCCTCTCCCATCCATCAGGGCGTACAACGGCACGCCTGATGACAGAAAAGTTCATGTGGCATGGCATCAGGAAGGACGCCCGCCAGTGGGCGAGGAGCTGTATCCCGTGCCAAACCAGCAAGATCACAAGACACGCAGAATCAGGCATTGGTGATTTCCCCCAACCTTGTCGGCGCTTCGGCCACATCCACATAGACATCGTTGGGCCTCTACCACAGTCTGGGGGCGCCAGGTACCTCCTGACGGTCATAGATCAATCCACTTGCTGGCCAGAGGCGACGCCTATGGAGGAGGCATCAGCAGCATCCTGCGCAGAAGCCCTCCTCTGCAGTTGGATCAGCCACTTCAGGGTACCAGACAGCATTACTACAGACAGGGGCTCAGCATTCCTGTCAGAACTCTGGGTATCCCTGAAACGCCTGATGGGTACGACACTTCACAGCATAATGGCCTACAACCCCGCAGCAAACAGCATGGTAGAGAGGGCACACTGCTCACTGAAGGCAGCTCTAATGGCATGTTGCACCAATGAAAACTGGAAGGCCCAGCTCCCCTGGGTCCTGCTAGGTCTCTGCACCGCACCGAGGGCAGACGGCAACATGTCCCCTGCAGAAAAACTCTACGGAGAAACACTAGCTGTTTCAGGGGAATTCTTCCTGCTGTCAGCCAACGGCACAGACACCCCTCTCCCAAGGTTGAGGGAACTAGCACAGAAGTTCGTGCCTTGCCATAAGACCTTCATGGACAGAACCAATACCTACAGCCCGGCCGGCCTGGATTCCTGCGCTTACATCTTCGTCAGGATAGACACCTGTCACCCGCCTTTGACCAAGCCCTGCAGGGGCCCTTACCGAGTCATCAACAGGACCCTCAAGGCATATCTCATCGACATGCACGGCTGGGAGGATTGGGTTTCCATCGACAGGCTGAAACCAGCCAGTATTCCTGTTAGACAGTGAAATCCAAGAGGAGGCAGGCAGACGTCCCAGGGTCCCCCCTCAAAACCTACCTGCAGACATACCCACCACCCCCCCAAGGAGGGGCCATGGCCACCCCAGAAGCCGCGCTGTGGAAGATCCGGCAGTCGACATTGCCCCCTGCCCACAGTTCTCGAAGAGAAGGGGTCGCCCCCTGCTCCCCCAGTGCCTCCATGATTAATTTTCATGTCATCCAATAATTATCTCTGTAATCATTGTCTTGTGGTGGGGGGGAGTACTTGTAAAGGCATCAAGCGCCTCTTCATTTCTGTATATTACCTGTTATTATTTCATATTTTTATATGTCTCTCCATACGTATTATTGTCCAGCCTTTCCACCGATGTATGTAACCACCTTTATACGTTTATCGTAACACGATTTATTCTCATTTGTGTCATCAAACAAACACAAATTCTTGCCCAAATGTGTGACATGGGATCCGCATGTCGGTGACCAACTTTCCGTCCGCATTCCTAGATGTATACCTGCTTCCAAAAAATAAATCAGTCATACCCAGACCTGTCGTCTTGAATCTCACACCAGAACCTTGGAACATTCTGGAACTGGTTGTAAATACTGTAAACCACTGTGAGCGTTGCAACATGTGGCACTCTCCTCCTAGATGCTAAGGGAAGAAGAACCACTGCAGGCGTTCAGACTAGGAAGCTGGTTGATGGCGGCGTAGGTGCACAGCGACAAAAATTCTCGACATTTTGGTCCTTCGACGGTCGGATATGTAGAAAAAGAGCCATAACGCACGTGGTAGACTGTGCCATTACGAGTAACGTTAATTACAGAATTCTGGATGCAAAGAGCATGAACGATTTCGTTGATTTACAGTAAAGAGTTGCTGGGTTACTCAGCTATTGTTTAACGTAAGAGATTTGAAACACCCGAGGGCGTAACTAAAGTAAAATTAGCTCACAGTAAATTCATGGTAATGTAATGTAACAAAATGGCAGCTAAAGTACCAGTTTTATTAACTCTCCTTGCACATTACCAAAAGGAAGCTAACTACGAGCTGCAACAGTCTTGTTCAGTAGAAACATATAGAGATCTCATCAAAAAGATTGAGCGAGATTGTAAGGGCCCGACGCTGTCTCTTCCAAACACGTGTGTGTTCGTGTGTTCATCAATCATCATCCATCGGAGTTGACAGGACAAAGCAAGGGTCTCGTTTTCTTTCTCTGGCAGAACGCGATTTCAACCATACAATATTTCCGTCTGTTTCTCCCTAACCATTGTTGCCTCGATTTGTGTACAATCATCATTACTTGCATTGCCATGCAAGCATCCTAATCATGTACTCATAATTTCCACCGAATCTTCTGTACCAAACTGTATGTGTGTTTCTGTTTGTGAAGACGCCAAACGTCTCTCCGTTTTACAAGATCACGATGAACTTGAAGAGGTTTTTAAGTCTGGGATCAAGTTAGAAGGTGTTACTAAGCAAGATGTATGTATTGCACTCAATGATGCTAGAGCTGGAAAAAGTGCCCTACAGGCCAGAGTTTCACAACTTCCCCAGACCTCTCACCCATCGCAAGGTAAGTTGAAGGAGATCAAGTTGCCAGTTTTTAAAGGAGAATTGAATGAGTATACAACATTTAGACAACTTTTTAATGTATATGTGCACAACCATTCGGAGCTGAACACGATCACTAAATTCACACATCTGCTTAGCGTGTTAGGAGAAGAGCCGCTCAGATTGATAAAGTCGCTGAGTGTTACTGAGGAGAAATACAAAATAGCGATTAGTCTGCTAGATAAACTGTATAGCAATACCCAACAGACGTTGGCTCTGATGTTCAATCGCCTAGGGATTTACCCATCCCTACCTTTGAGCATGATAACCTCAAGAAATTTCGTATTGAACTTCTTGTTGTACTAGAGCAAACTGAAAGACTTGGTCCCATGGTAGTACTGAACCTAGCAAACAAGAAATTTGTTGCAGGGGGAGTCTATCATCAAGTAGAGAGTTTTCTGAATATGTAAAGCCATGTTGTATTGTCTCTGCTGATCATGTTGTTTGTAAAGTCCCCGCTAAGCAAGTTTTCTTTGATGATGGCCCATTTTCTTTGTACCTACGATTCATCACGCTGGACGGGCCAGGTCACGTAAAATTCAATTGTTTAAACTGTGTATGCAATTATTTATCTGTTCATCAACTGTGTACCATGTATTTCTTCTTTCACAGGCGTCAAGATTATACTCAACTTTAATTCTGTCTATTGTTACATTGTATATTGTACTCGTTCACTGTATTTATTTATTAATTGTTATGGACCTCAGGTCACCCTTGCTCCAATTGTCTTCCACGGCCCGACGCCAGTCGCCCGCTATATAAACCACCTGGACCTTGAATAAATCAGCAGTTACCTGCTCATTTCTTTTGCACCTCTTATAGTGGTGACCCTGGAGTGGTTCCCGAAGCCATTAGCGGACCCATAAGGCGACTCAGTCTTGGCTTCAGGAGCTTACTCTCGCCCTTAGCGGACTAATCACGGTGCTGAACCAGTGTTTGGGCATGCTGACTCTCGTCGGCAAAATCACCAGCGTCATTAGTGGACTCACATGGCGCGCTCTTAAGTGCATTTTGACGCAAGTACCCTACCCATCTAGGAGGGGAAAGAGCTGGTATGGACGTGGACATCCCCTCCCTCGTTCAATTAACCGCTGACCTCGCAGATTCGGTCTACCTCCCTCTCATATCACCTGCGCCCGTCCCCGCGCCGAGGCTCTCGTGCTCCTCCACACCCCTGCCTGCGCCCCGCACTCTCCCCAGCCCAGTGGGCCAATCCAAGGCCGCCCTGTCCATAAAGCTGCCGCCGTTTACTCAGGGGAATCCGTCGGCGTGGCTCTACAGGGTCGAGAGCCAGTTCACGATTGCGGATCTTAACGACGAGGTGCTGCAGGCGGATATAGTACTCAACGCCCTGCCGGAGGAGATCTACAGTAAGCTCGTCCCGTGGGTGTCTGAAGCATGCCCCCTTACGTACCACCTCCTGAAGAAAACCCTCCTCCAGACATGCTCCCTGCCGGTTGCCGAGCGGGCTGTCCGCGCCCTCGACCTCAACCTGCGGCAGGATCAGAGCGTCATGGAGTCATGGGGCATGATCCAAAACCTCCACACCACCCCAGACACTGACAGCAGTAAAAGAAGCGCGAGATAAGCCTGTCGCGGGAGATCCTCCTACGTCAGCTCCTCCCGGAGGTCCGCACACAAATCCCGGAGCCCTATGCGATGCCCTCGAAGATCTGATCATCTCAGCACAGCACTTGACGGACTCCGTAAAAGGCAACAAAGCGGGTACCAGTGCCCACACTCCCAGTCAGCGCCATCCAGCAGGAGGAGGCGCAGAGGAAGAGGTCAACGCTGTCACCAGGAGGCGCCCAGCGCCTCCCAACAGGTGGAATTCCCTGGGTCTTTGCCACTACCACAGGCGGTTTGGCAAAGACGCCTGGAACATCCTGCCGCCCTGTTCATTCGCCCGTTCAAAAAACAGGGAGGCGGCCAGTAGGACAGGCTGCCATGGCAGCAGAAGAACCCAGGGGCCCAGAACCAGCCAGGCTTTCGTCTGTGACACCGTCTCTGGCAGGATGATGCTGGTCGACAAGGGGGCCGTTAAATCAATCTTCCTGGCATCTAGAGAGGACCGCAGGGGAACCGGACCCGGCTGCCTCCTGACGGCCGCCAATGGGTCCCCATCCTCCCTACAGAACCAGGCCCTGTCGATCTCCATCCTTGGCTGGAGGTACTCCTGGGACTTCGCCGTTGCGGACGTTAGGACCCCACTCCTGGGTGCGGATTTCCTGGCGCACTTCGGGCTGGCAGTCAACATCAGTCGGAGACGCCTCCTAGATACAGACTCCTGCCAGTCCCTCCCGTTGGCAACGGGACCCAAGGCGCCCACCATCTGCTCTGCCGCCGCCCACCAGTACTTGCAGCTGCTGACGGAGTTCCCTGATGTGTTTAGGCCTGAGCTCCGCCAAAAGTCTGGGGCCCCAGCCAAACATGGCATATATCACCACATAAAAACAAAGGGCCCCCTGGCACATGCAAAGTTCCGGAGGCTTCCCCCTCGACGCCTTCAGGAGGCCAAGGATGCATTTGCCGAAAGGAACGGATGGGAATCTGCAAGGCCTCCAGCCCGTGGGCCTCCTCCCTCCACATGGTGCAGAAACCAGACGGCTCCTGGAGACCCTGGGAGACTACAGGTGACTCAACCTGGCAACGGAACCTGACCATTATCCCCTGCCGACCATGCAGGACCTCACGGCCTCCTTCCACGGGGCCAAAATCTTTACTGAGTTGGATCTCTTAAAATCCTATTTTCAGGTACCAGTTGCGCCAGAGGATATTCCAAAGACTGCCATCATCACGCCTTTCGGGTCCTGTGTGTTCGCCTTCTTTACATTCGGCCTGAGGAACGCTGGGGCGACTTTCCAGCGGCTCATGGACAGCATCCCGGGGGACCTAAAGTTCTGCATCTGCTACGTAGATGGTATCCTTATATTTTCCAGGTCCCACAAGGAGCACCAGAAACACATCCGGGCAGTCCTGCAGCGCCTGCAGGAGAACGGCCTCGTCGTACGTTTTGACAAATGCACCTTCGGCGTACAGAAGGCCGACTTCCTGGGCCACGAGGTATCCCCAGATGGCATCCGTCCACTCACATCCAAAGTCGCAGCCGTCACCAGGTTCCCCGTCCCCACCTCCGTCAAGGCCGTCCAAGAATTTCTCGGGATGGTGAACTACTACAGGAGGTTCATCCCCAGGATCGCACACACCACGGCTCCTTTGACGGAGACCCTGAAAGGCCGACCAAAATCCTTGTTCTGGGGACCCAGCCAGCAGCAGGCCTTCTCCTGACGAAGGCCGCCCTCGCCGAGGCAACCACCTTGGCCCACCAGGATCCCCGCCCCCCCTCCAGCTGACAACGGATGCCAGCAACGTCGCCTGTGGTGCTGTCCTGGAACAAGTCATCAACGGCGGCCCCCAGCCCATCGCCTTCTTCAGCAAGAAGTTCAACCCCGCAGGGGCCGCTACAGCTCCTTCGACAGGGAACTCTGCACAGTGTACCGCACAGTCCGGCACTTCAAGTTCCTCCTGGAGGGCACGCCCTTCACAATCTATACGGACCACCAACAGCTGGTCCACGCCTTCACCAAGCAGGGGGACGCGTGGTCCTCCAGGCAGCAGCGGCATCTCTCGGCCATCGCTGAGTTCACCTGCTCCATCAAGTACCTCCCCGGCAGGAAAAACCCTGTGGCGGACGCCCTCTCCAGAGTCGAGCTGAATGTGGTGCAGCTGGGAATCAACAATGAAGACCTCAACAGGGAGCAGGCCGCCGACCCAGAGACCCCAGCCTACTACACCGCCATCATGTCCCTAAAATGGAGGGACGTGCCCCTCGCCCCTGGGGGCCAAATTCTCCTCTGCAACATCAGCACCGGTCAGCCCTGCCCCCTAGTGCCAGCCTCCTGCCGCTGCCAGGTATTCGACATCATCCATGGCCTGTCGCACCCCTCCAGCAGGACGACGGCCAAGCTGCTGTCAGAGAAGTTCGTCTGGCACGGAGTGCAGAAGGACGCAAAGTGGGGCAGCACACTGAATCCAGGGTAGGCAAGTTCCTGCAGCCAGGGTGGCGTTTCGGCCATGTGCACATCGACGTCGTCGGGCCCTTCCCCGTCAGGCAGGTCCAGATATCTCCTGACGGTGGTAGACCGCTCAACAACATGGCCCGGCCACGCCAATGCAAGAAGCCACTGCCAGCGCCTGTGCCGAGGCCCTACTCTCAGCTGGATCAGCCGCTTCGGCGTCCCTGACCACATCACGACTGACAGGGGCCCTGCCTTCCTGTCCGAATCGTGGTCCGCCCTGGCCCAGCTGCTTGGGACAGCTCATCACACCACCACAGCCTACAACCCAGCCGCCAACGGCTTGGTCGAGCATTTCCACAGGTCCCTGAAGGAGTCCCTTATGGCCCGCTGTACCGCCGAGGACTGGAAGTACCAGCTGCCGTGGGTCCTCCTCGGGTTGAGAACCGCCCCCAGGGCCGACGGCGCCCCTTCCGCAGCCGAAAACCTATGGCGAGCCCCTCGTGATCCCGGGCGAACTAGTGACTGAGGATCACCACAACCCATTGGTCCAGAGGCTTCGCGAAATCGTCGGCAAGTTTTCCCCTACAAGAGAACATATACCAACAGGTCGGCCACCTTCACGCTGCCCGGCTGGCCTCCACTACCCACGTCTTTCGTCAGAGATGACGCCGTCCGCCCGCCACTGACCAGGCCCTACAAGGGGCCCTTACATGTGCTGGAGCGGAACAGCAAAACATTCCTGCTTGCACTCCACAGGAGGCACGATTGGGTGTCAATCGACCGGGTCAAGCCCATCCTCCTGGAGGAGGACACAACTGCCAGCACACCGCACCCTCCGCCAGCACAGCCACCGCCGCAACAGGGCCCTCGCAAGAAGCAGAAACTCGGCTGCCCCCGGAAAAGGCTGCGCACACCCACATTCAGCCACCCTCGCACACAGGACGGCCCTCCATTGTCCTCACACAGCCGGGGCACCCTTCAATGTCCCAGCAGATACACCGATTAATCAGACGTTACCTACGTCTTGTGGGGGGAGTGTTTGTAAAGCCATGTTGTACAGTCTCTGCTGATCATGTTTGTAAAGTCCCCGCTAAGCAAGTTTTCTTTGATGACGGCCTATTTTCTTTGTACCTAGGATTCGTCACGCTGGACGGGCCAGGTCACGTAAAATTCAATTGTTTAAACTGTGTATGCAATTATTTATCTGTTCATCAGCTGTGTACCGTGTATTTCTTCTTTCGCAGGCATCAAGATTATACTCAACTTTAATTCTGTCTATTGTTACATTGTATATTGTTCTCGTTCGCTGTATTTATTTATTAATTGTTATGGACCTCAGGTCACCCTTGCTTCCATTGTCTTCATGCCCGACGCCAGTCGGCCGCTATATAAACCGCCTGGACCTTGAATAAATCAGCAGTAACTTTTACCTGCTCATTTCTTTTGCACCTCTTATAAGTAAATCAGACTATACCATATCTGAATTGTATGATGATCTAGATTTCCATATTCATACTTTGAGAGACGTTAGAATTATGACGCCATCGTTATCATCAGACTCCTCAAAGCCCAGACTGAACAGCCAGCAGCTGCTGATGGCGTCAAATCCTGTCCTTTTTGTAACAAAGGGCATTCCGCGAATGATTGACGCAAATTTGTCACTGTAAATGACCGTAAGAGGGTCTTAATGCAAAATCAAAATTGTTTCAATTGTCTTTTGAAAGGACATCGTAGTCATGAGTGTAGCGGTAACGGAAATTGCAAAACTTGTGGTGGATGTCATTCCCTCATTTGTTCGAGTAACATAAAATCTGGTCAAAATAACATAGCTTCTACTAATAACACCATTCCTAGATCTAACCTTGTGTCTAAAGCCACCACTCATAATCAGAGCCAGCCAAAAGAAAGCATAACATAAACCGATCAGACGAAAAGCCGTCTCTTACTACTATGGATTGAGTAATTGAATACTACCAGTATCGTTGAGTCGCCACCTACACTGTTACTAACTGCACCAGCATTATTCGCAAAAACAATAATCAAGAACGTGTAACACAAGTATTTTTTGACACCGGAAACCAAAGGAGCTTTATTTGTCCGCATTGAATTAGATCTTCCAGTCATTAAGAGAGTTTAATTGAACATTGCTCCTTTTGTGACTGAAGTAATTGAGGGAGAGTTTGATTTGGTAGCACATAGGCTGAAAATAGGCCAGCGAGTCTTGAGAGGTTATGCTTGTTAGTTCGTGATAAAGCAAATACGCCCATTCACAATATCGACTAATAAATGTTAGAGAACATTTAGAACAAAAGGGTTACATGCTAGCTGATCAGGAGGTTAAATGTGATGCATTAGAGAATGTATGGATCTTAACTGGAGCCGATTATTTCAACCATTTTGTATACAGCTTAGAAAAGTGTGATGGTATAAATTTATTTGTAACACCTGATGGGGTATCCCCTTAAGGGAGACTCCCAGGATGGGCTAGATAGGGCGCTGACATGTCCACTGTGAGAACCCTGTGTGTGCGTGTGTAGAGCTTAAGAGACTGAACATGACATAGATGAGTGGTGGAGATATGTTGGGCATTCAGCCAGATGAGCAAGTGTTTTGCACCATGCCGCAATGAGTCGTGCTGTGAGCAACGTTAAGCAAACCTTGCAAAGTTATATAGTCAGTCTGCCATTCCCTGATTGCGAGAGGCCGATTACCAATTACAAACTTGCGATTGCTCACTTAAAATCGTTGGATGCTCGATTCAGTCGTGATCCTGTGTACCATCAGCAATATTCAAATGTAATTCAAGCGTACAGAGATGCCGGGTTCATTAGTAAAGTAACCACCCCAGTCACCCGAGGGCTATTACGTGCCTCACTCTGGAGTAGTTAAAGAAAGCACAACTACACCACTACGAGTAGTGTTTAATGCTTCTTCAAAGCAAAGAAGGGTGTGAAGGGCCTTTTTTAAGGGCGGACCTGTCAAGGATATATCCCCCCCTTCCTGTAGAGGCCCGTGCATCATTAATTTTGCAATGTCGTCTGATATTCATTTGGGTGGCCGGGCCGGGAAAAGTGGCAGGCGAAGGAGAAACAAGCATAGTTTGAACTAGATCAGGGCTGTTAGTACCAGTGTATAGCAGTGTAGGAACACCGCCCCCATCGCCTGATCCTGGGAAACAATAGGCTCCCGCTCTCAACCCCCTTTTCACCCCCATCACGTGATGTGGGGGCATATAGGTATGGGGAAGGTCAAATAGGCATATTGAGTCTAGGGGCGAGGTAGGATTTTAATCTGTAAGCACTTAGTCCTAAGAACTTTTTTCCTCTGCTTTTTTGCTGGTGTATGGTTCCTTGCAGGTATGGCTGGCCCAAAGTTCGAAATTCAAGACACCGTGTTTTGGAAGCAGAGACTCCTGTGACCTCGTCAGGAACGCACGTACGGCATCCTTTCCCGCTCCCCTGGTTGAACTATCTTTGATGGACAGCCAAGACTATTGTTTGGCGCCCTCAATGGTCCTACAAGGTTCAATACGTTGCAAGTAGTCAATAAACCAGCGCCTTTCCTTCCACTTAAAAACCCCTTGAATTTCCCATTTCTTTAAACTTTAACTCCTTCCTCCACAAAGCAATCTTCCTTTGTTAAGAGTCCTGCCTGCCTCCCATATCTCGCCATTAATGTGCCTTGAATTTCAATAGAGATCCTGTGCTAATTATCCATTTATCCCTCTCCCATGCAACTAAAGGGCAAATTTAGGCTAAGCAATACCAGTGTTAAAGTTGCTCTTTGTGTGAGTGCGATCACGTGTTCATTGTTAAAAGCCCACAGAGTTACAATTCTCATATTGTGCCTACGTGATTTCATCATAATTATCTGCTGGGCTATGTAGTGGTTAATATTTAACATGTGAAAAGGTAACATTTATAAGGGAATTCAATTTCCTTCAGTGTATGCTGCTGTCTAATCTAGAACCTCTCTTATAGGAGAGACCAACCAATCCGTGTGCTCTGTGCCTGATAATTCTGACTGCATTCCCATTCTGAAAATATTCCTGGATGCAGTCCGATCCTTGAAATCCGTTGTGGCCTCGCCAAAGTTGTATATGAATTATTTTCCCCATCCTGAAGTTCAATCTGTTTGCAGCATCTAACTGACACTATTTAGTATAATCAGGGCATGACTAACTATTTTTATTGTAACTGGAATAATTGTATTGCACATTGGCCCCCTTATTAATCAGCTTGCTTGTTGCCAACCGTTGCATTATTGTTCTATGTGTCTAATTAATGAGTCTGCCCATTGACTACCATGTCGTTTTGTTTGTCTCCTTGTCTCATTGCTAAAGTCTCTGTAAATAAACCCCTGTAAATTTGTAAAAGAATTCTAATTCCAAATGGTGACCTTCCTCCTATAATTGCAAATCCAGGAAAATCTAAGGTAAGTTTCAATAACTTTTCTTTGCTCATAATCTGGGCGAAATTGGTCCCTTTGCAGTCACCAGCTTTAAAATTGTTCAATTCTTCCCCTAACCACGATTCCCAGTTTATGACAGTGACGACATCTTGCCAGGACTGGTCATATTAGCGTTAATTAGCCTCACTATTAAACTAGACTGTAAGATGTATTAGCTCATGAACCTGCTAGCAGCGCCTAAGCACCGCCCATATAAGTGACGTCATTGTCACGAGCTATCTGTACTTCCGTCTTCCGCTGTGAGTCAGTTGTAATGAAGATACAGAAACCATGATGAGTATCATTTCCTGATCCTGCCTAGCATTAGACCCAACATGGCGCAGTGAATGAAGAAATAGGACCTACAGCCATATCCATAGTACAGCATGGCACCACCGCCGAGACGACCCTCGTTTGCATCCCCAGGGGCAGAATTGCAAGGACAGGAAGTTCAGGAACCGGCGTCAGGATATCGCCGGCTTCAATGCTGCAGGCTCAACACGTGTTACAAACCCAGCAACAGGCCATCCAGAACCTTCAGGTTGAGATAACAGCGTTGTCACTCCGGGTAGCAATGTCCCCAACCAAGGATCCCTTCATCAGCAGCTCCAGAAAAGTGCGAGGCTGAGGTGTCCCCTGCAGCCTTCAGGTCTTGAAACGGTCAATGGAGTGTTGGTTGCAGCTATGCAAGGTGAAGCCTAACAGGCTGTTCATCACATAAGGCTACATTGTGTCCCGATATTATTGCAACGTGCACTTGATTCTAGATATACCGATGCGCGGTGGAGTGCCCTCTCTACTGAAGGGGCATTCAATGCAGTTAAGCAATTAGTGATAAAAGCTTCTAATCAAGCAGTGCAGTGGCTAGAGTTTTTGATTTGGCCCAAGAGCCTAGTGAGTCCTTTAATGATTTTTTTATTAAAAGTGTGCACGCAAAAGGCTACCGATTGTGCATTCACTTGTCCTAATTGTAATCATGATTTATCTGAATATATGCTATTGCGTAAGCTCATGGTAGGCCCTAAGTGATAAAGTGCTAAAAGGCAAGTATTTCAGTCGTGTGTAATGATATTCGTGATATCGACTCCCTCAGAGTCATGTGCAGTGCGTTTGAGGCCGCCCGTGACGCCGCGCCGTAATAGGGCATGGCCTGGCAGCTTCCTAGAGCAGCTGCTGCCGGTGTGTGAGGAAGAACCGAGGTGGCTGCCGCCCTTAATAAATATGACAAGAGTGCCCCTGTGAAAGTACAATCACGCCCTGTGGTAATTGTGGTATTCGTCATGCCTCTGGGTATTCCTCATGTCCCGCAAAGAAACACGACATGTCACGGTGCGGTAAAACTGGACACCTGAAGAAGTGTTGCAGAGGGCGGAGCGCCAAGAAAAACGTCAGTGGTCTGGCAGAGGAGTCGGACATAGTGAGTGCAGTGACTGCAGTTGTCGTAGCGGCAGAGGCAAGGTTGCGGAACGGCAGTCCTCACAACCCACTATTCGTGTTGATGTATGCTTGGCCAACTCAACTGAGTGGTCCGATGTAATGAGGCGGTGCGGACACTGGTGCCCAGGTTTGTGTTGCGGGACCCGCTGTTCTTGCGGCGTTGAGCGTGAAACCGGCTGCGTTGAGGTTGAAGGGAGGTTGCGAGACTTTGCCAACCTACATCTGAAGTGTTTAGGGTCGACCTTGTGTACTATAGAATACAAGGGAGGCACACAACCCAGGAAGTGTATTTCGTAAAGTCTTCCATTGACTTTTATCTATCCTTGGACGCTTGCAAGAAACTAGGTTTTGTGCCAGAAACGTTTCCAAACCATGCCCCCTTCTCGACTCCGCCCCACAGCAGCAAGTGCGACCCATACGTCCGTCGAAGCAACCGATCAACCTGCAAGACCGTCGACCATCCCGTTTTCCCCTACTGAGGAGAATATTATCAGATTGGAAGACTGGTTATTAGCCCATTTTTCAAGCACGACCTTCAACACCGAGAGAGAGCCCTCCCGGTAATGGAAGGAAACCCCACCGTATCCACTTATTACCTGATGCAGTTCCTTATGCCTGCCACACACCTGCGTCAGTACCCAAGCACTGGGAAAAAGAGGTGAAAGCCCAGTTGGAGGAGGACATTAAGAGAGGGGTATTACAACGAGCTCCCCCTGGAGAGCCCACAGAATGGTGTTCACGTATGGTGGTCGTGGCCAAGAAATCGGGGCAACCAAGACGTACAGTCGACTATCAGAAGCTCAATGCAAGTTGTAGGAGGGAGACCCACCATACCCCCACGCCCTTCGATATGGTATCCAGCATTCCCCTCTGCTCATACAAGACTGTGGCCGACGCCTATTGGGGATTTCACCAGGTGGAACTGGACAAGGAGAGCATACCCCTAACTACATTCATCACACCTTGGGGCAGGTATCAATACCGAAGGACACCAATGGGGCATTGTTCTGCATCCGACGCATATACACGTCGTTTCGATGATGCCATTGAAGAAGTACCCAGGAAATTCAAGTGTGTGGACGACACACTCCTCTATGATTCAAGCGTGGAAGGGGCCTTTTGGCATGTGTATGACTTCCTCGCAGTCTGTGCATCTAAAGGCATCACCTTAAAACCAGAAAAATTCAGGTTCTGCAAGAAAGAAGTGGAATTCGTTGGGTTTGACGTCGGTTGAGACTCCTACAAGCCTTCAGAAGATTGTCTATCCGCCATCAGAAGTTTCTCGATGCCCCAAAAACCCACAATATCTGACATTAGGTCATGGTATGGTTTCGTCAATCAGCTGGCCCCCTTCCTGACAACAGCGCCTATCATGACCCACTTTAGAGACCTACTGAAGAAGCCCTCGGGCAAACAGGTCTATTGGGATGAGCACCTTCAGGAGAGGTTTCGTCAAGTGCAAAACACCGTCTGCAAGTTAGCCAAGGATGGCCTCACCTACTACGACAAGCTGCGACCGACTGTTGCAGTCACTGACTGGAGTAAAGAGGGCGTGGGATTAAATCATCCTCCAGCAATATTGCAGCTGTACATCTGTCGACACCCCCTTCTGCTGTAGAGATGGTTGGAGAATAGCGCTTTGTGGCAGTCGTTTCCTCACGCCCGCCGAGTCTGGGTATGCAGCTGTGGAGGGGGAGGCCCTTGCGGTGGCCTGGTGTTTAAAAAAGGCGCGGCTGTTCTTATTGGGCTGCCCGAACTTGACAATTGTCACAGATCACCGCCCTTTAGTTAAGTTACTAGGCAATAGAAGTCTCGGCGATATTACCAACCCCAGACTGTTTAGATTGAAGGAGAAAACATTATTGTATAATTTCCATGTTAAATACCTACCAGGCAAGAGAAATCATGCTGCTGACTTCCTCTCTCGATTTCCTACCCTGAGGACCGCGCCAGATAGACAGGATGAGAGCTTCAACGAAGAATTAATGATTGCCATGGTGTCAGCAATCACAGAAAACCTACAGGAGCAGTGCACCATAGATGAGAAAATTGTTGAAGAGGCCGCCCTGGACGACCCAGCATATCAGCTACTAGTCGCTCAGTGACTGCAGGACTGGAACCCGAAGAAATCCCAAGAAATTGCATGTTTGAGGCCCTTCTACAGCGTCAGGGAACGTTTGTCTACATCTGGCAACCTGATCACATACTGTTTCAACGACAGCTGCATCCGCCTTGTCATTCCCGAAGGGCTCCGCCATCAGGTAGCCGCCAACCTTCATGCTGGACATCAAGGCCTTGATACAATGTTGAGAAGAGCGAGACATTCAGTCTATTGGCCGGGCATCGAGGGCGACCTCCAGCATCATCGTTCACAGTGTACATCGTGCGACGCCCACTCACCATCACTGCCTGCCGAAGTCATGAGGATGACCCCTGCCCCAGAGTATCCGTTCCAACAGACCGTCATGGACCTGTTTCAGCTTGCAGGACACACGTACATGGCATACTGCGACAGGCTTACAGGCTGGCTAGAAATAGCCCACTTCCCTAATGGCACCTCGTCTGCAAAGGTCATGACAAAACTTAGAATTACTTCACTCGGTGGGGAGCACCTGAACAATTGTCTACGGACGGCGGCACCAACCTAGTGAGCGAGAAAATGATGGCCTTCTATAGGAGATGGAGAGTTGACATACGCCTATCATCTGCCCACTACCCGCAGTCAAATGGGGAGAGCCGAGGCCGCGGTTAAGTCCGCAAAGAGGATAATTAGAACAAGTATCAGTGGGACTGGGAGCCTCGATAACGACAAGGTGTCATTGGCCATGCTACAGTACCTGAACACGCCCTTGAGGGGGTATAAATAAATCTCCGGCACAACTGGCAACTGGGAGACAGCTACGCGATGGTGTTCCGACCGCAAAACTCAACTGTATGGTAGACCGCCACTGGAGAAAATCCATTAGAAAAGAGAACGTCAAGTAGCAAAAGAAATAAGAAGATAATTGACAGCGGCACCAACAGGAGGCTCACGCCCATACAGCCAGGCACACACGTTAGCGTTCAGAACCAGATGACTAAGGCCTGGGACAGGCTGGGAATTATAGTCGAGCAACGACCTCATAGGCAGTACACAGTAAGATTAGATGGCAGTGGGCGTTCATCGATAAGAAACAGACGACACCTCAAGGTCATTGAACTGCCCGCCAGTGAGCCAACAGGAGCCACTCTACCGAAGACGAAGTGGCTCATAAGCCAAAGTCTTCCCCATCAACGCCAAAGGTACGGCCCTCAAGGGAAGCGAGAGGCCCCTGCCTGGATGAACGATTATGTATAATTAACCATGCTTTGATTCTGCATTTTACAAGATGAAAGTGTTTTCTTTTCTTTTGCTGAGTTTAAATGTACCTTGAGTTCGTATTTGCTGATGTGATGATTATTTCACTTTATATGTTATTGCCACTGATGTTGAACTCTCTCTCTCTCTCTTTCTCTCTCTACTTTTCCATCATCTTGATGTTGCCATTACTCGTTATGATTGTGGTTTGCCATACCTGTCTCGAATATTTTTCTTTAAAAGTGTTGGTCATTTCGCTTGTCATATTGTCTGTCTTTGGTGTTGCCAATGTGTTGTCAATGGTAAGTTGGAAAATATTACCCTCTTCGTAATATTTTGGGAGGAGATGTAAGATGTATTAGCTCATGAACCGGCTAGCAGCGCCTAAGCGCCGCCCATATAAGTGACGTCATTGTCACGAGCTATCTGTACTTCCGTCTTCCGCTGTGAGTCAGTTGTAATGAAGATACGAAACCATGATGAGTATCATTTCCTGATCCTGCCTAGCATTAGACCCAACATAGACTAGGAAAAGGCCAGGAATATACATAATCAATTAATTAAAATTTATGGTAATCATTTCATTATTCAAAGGGCACAGAAGCGATCGGAGCGGAGAATGTTGGTAAACAGGGTATGTGCATGTTTCTATTATTAAGGAAATAAGAGAAGTGATATTAATATTTCTTTTAAGAAACGCAACAATTCTCGTATCGTCACAAGCGCTCATAACACAGGGGAATGCATAGGGTTTTTATATTAACGAAAACAGCTGGGTAAGCGCGAAGTGTCTACCTGCAAAATTTCCAAAGTGTAGGACGCGTGTGAGGTTGCTACTTAAGAATTAGGGAGTGTGTAGTTAGGGAATTTTGCATGTGTAAGCTAGGACCAGTAACTAAGTGTACATTTCCTTGGTTAGTGATAAATTTTGAGATAACCAGTAGCTTACAGGAAACCGTGTGGCGGTATCTGGCATTTACACGGCTAGTGAGAAACGTTGTGTTCAAAATGGCGCATGCGTGAATGTCCCAGTGTTGGAGAAATAGAACCTTTCCGAATGTAGTTATTTAACGACCCACCCAGTGCATATTAAAGTAAAAGTAAAGTAAAGTAAAGACAGTGCTGATATTCAAAGTTAATTAATTCATTTCGCATTCAAAACCCGCACTTAGCGAAGAAAGTAGGGGTTTTTTTCTTCCAACTCCACTTCCTCGTCCTGTCGCACGACGAAGCAAGAGCAAACAATCAGCTGTCCTTTTCACGCGTGACTCGCTCCCCCATCTTTCGTTCATGCCGAACGAACGTTCATCACTTTCGCCCGAATGTAAGCCCTCACGAGAGACTTGAATATCTTCGAACTTAGTTACGACTTTGTTTACACTTTTCAGGGCGAGAATGCATTAGTAACCTTACGTAAGTTACCCCGAATTCATTTTGTAAAAGAAAGAAACCTTAACGTAACGTAAGTCCGCAAAATACTTTATTTTCTCTTGAGCATAAAAGAAAACCACTTTAACAAATTTCATAACAAATACGTTGCATTACACAACGCTCACTGAGAGAGACAGAGAGAGAGAGATATTTTTTTTTCCTTCTTTTCCCTTGCGTGTCCTTTCATGTTAACACGGGACCGACATAATTTACTTATGATTTTGGGAACCAACTCACAAATTATAAAAGGCAGATACAAAGAATTATATTAATACTTAATCCGCAATTTCAAATTCATTGCCCATTAAATTTTATCATATACACAGTGCGTAATTTTCAAGCACTTGTGTTTAGCGAATAATCGCATAACAGTTTTCTTTTCAAGTGCTTCAGCCCAGATAATTTATCGCACGCTATAAAGCGCAGGCATGTATATATATATATATATATATATATATATATATATATATATATATATATATATATATATATATATCGTTACGTGTGTTCCAACTGGAGTGCAGGGAGTGGGGTATCTTACCACATTGTGTGTCTCTCTCGTAGCCTACCTGTCCTCATGTCAGGCAGCGCCCTCTAGTTCTCATAACTAGCTACCCACTCGTGCCACATCCAGTTTCCATTTCTCTCAGTGCCACTAATCTGTGGCACTGCTAAGCACCCAATCACTGAAGCACTTATCTTTCTCCTTTCACTTTCCTTTCTCTTCCCTTCTGCTGGAGTCTCTTATTTACCTTTTACTTCCTACTTACCTTCTGCTCAGGCAGAGTACCTCACCTTCAGTGCCAATTCATGCACTGACATTTTGCATTGCTCCATGGAGCTCACTGACACCACAGTGCCACCCAACCAAAGCAACCTCTTGTAAGCCACTGCACCTGTATTGAAGAAACAGAGTGCCGTACAACCAGTGTTTCCGCCCATAAGGACCGCAGCTCCTTCAGGAACACCTCATTAACAGTGCATCTGCCCATAAGGACCATAGAGCCTTCAAGAGCACTCCATTTACTAGCGTATCCACCCATAAGGACTCAGACTTCCTTCAGGAACGCTTTCCCCTAGTGTGACCTTCGCACGGCACACTCATCCACAGTGCCACCTCATTCAAAGGTGCCACTCATTCAAGTGCCACTAATCTAAGGACGCTTCCTCATCGTCACAACATCTTTTCCCTCCGGGAACACCCAGTTAACCCACTCAGCACCCCTTCCCCATCAGCAACATGTCAACCGAGGAACACCAATATTTTAGGAATATAGGGAAGGAGGATGGTCTTTCTGGCCAGGCCCTTCAAAAGTTTGTAAGGGAACAGATTGCTGAGAAGAGAAAGTATGAAGAAGAACAAAGATAGCAAGAAGCCGAGCAGCGGAGAGAAGAAGTAAGAGAGGAACGGAGAAGGCAGCAAGAAGCCGAGCAGCGGAGAGAAGAAGAAGAAAGAGAGGAGCGGAGAAGGCAGCGTGAAAGCGAAGAATAAGAAAGAAGAAGACAGCATGAACTAGCCCTCAAAGACAGGGAGCTCGAGTTGGAGAGAGCCAAGAAGGAGAGCGCCGAAGCTTTATCAGCACAACAAGCCTCTAGCCCCACTCCATCTGCACTAAATACCTCTCTGTTGACAGTCAATAACCTTGTGGGAAAATGGACTGAAGACGAGCCGGAATAATGGCTCGAAGAGATCGAATTCCTCTTCGAGACCTATGATGTCAGCCTGGCTGAGAGGGCCTTACTGCTTACCAAACACCTAGACGGGAAGGCTAAGGCTGCTCACCGAGCCCTGGAAAGAGATCAACGAGGGGACATGGCTGCCGTCCATGAGGCCATCGCTAAGGCGTATGAAATCACCCCTGAGAGGTGGAGACAAAGATTCAGGGGTATGGCTAAGAAAGTCGGCTGGTCCTGGACAGAATGGGCCTGTCACAAGACCCAAGCTGGGACCCGCTGGTTAGAGTCTATGCAGTGCGACACCTTTGAGGATTTGTTCAACTGGACCATGCTGGAGGACCTCTTCCAGTGTGCGCCCGGGCCTCTGGCTGTGTACCTTAATGATAAGCAGCCAGCCACCCTCAAGGAAGCCTGCCACTTAGCTGATGCCTGGGAGACATACAATCCTTCACATGGCACCTTGCAGCGCAAAATAGTGCCACCCGGACACCTCTCGGGCCTCAATCGCTCACGGAACGGCCCGCCTAACAAACCTCCGTGCTCCATCTGTAAAAGGTATGGCCATGCCGAAGCAGACTGCCGCTATAAAGATATCAATCAGCAGGGCAACAACCCTCGGCAACCTACCAACAACCGTCAGTCCTCCTCTCCACCTAATTCAACACCGTCTTCCCAGCACACCGTCACTGTCGGGAAATCAACATATCACTGGGGCCCCTGCCGAGACTGTGGAGCTTCAGGACACTCTTCTGCTGGGTATCCCGAATGCCCAAAACATGTGGTCACGCCCAGGCACGTTAACATGATTAGTGCCACCGCCTCCTTAGCTGAGCCGCCGGAGAGAACTCACCCTGAGAGGGTTTGGACACAGTCCGTCTCAGTGGCTTTTCTGGATGGTTCCAGCCCCCGAGTGCACCTGCCAACTACTGCCGACACGGGCTCAGACATTAGTCTGATCGATTGGGCCCAAGTGCCAGCCAGTGCCAAGGTAGAGGAGCACACCAAGTGGACTGTGACCTGGGTGGACGAACAGTCCTTGACCGTCCCCACAGTTGAGCTCAGGGTGATCACCCCTTGGAGCAACAAAAGTGCACTGTCTTGGCATTGTCAAGCAAATTAGGCACGGAGTGGAGTTCCTGCTTGGTCGAGACATCCTCTGGGGATGTCCCACCCCCACACCACTCTGTTGCCTGACTGCTTCCGCCAGCACTTCCACCGCAACTTCTTCTGATAGGGACACGGCCTTTGTGACAGCTGTGCCACTGTCAGCCGAGCCTTCCATCCACTTAAAAGTGACCGAACCTAATCCACCACATTCACATCCCAGGCCTAGTCCGCGGGTCTTGCTACCGGACGGCCACCAACGCATTACTCCCTCCTCACGAAGGGATCTCACAAATTACCGCTGCAGGACCTGCAGCGTAAGGGGCCACTCCGAGAGATGGTCAAAGTGCCGCAGTAGGCTAGCCGCAGCGGCCAACTCCACCGAACCGAGAGGCCCAGCCCTCTTGTCCAGACAGGAATCGCTGTCCCAAATCACGCCAGGGACACTGAGGGGTCTTGATCCCCCGGGTCTTCAGCTTTGTCTGACACCAATTCGCTGCCAGTGCCACTTGCAAGCACTGGTCAGTGCCAAGCTCCACCTATCTTGGCTGGATGCTCCCTGCCAAGCGTACTTCCCGTGCTTGACCCTGAGTTAGTGCCAGTGCCGGACCTAGAACATGACTCAGATCCCCCTACGGGAGATCCACCAAACCTCACCACCATAATCATCGCTCAGTGCAAACCTCCCACCCCTGACGTTTCTTCTTCCCACACTCTTCCACCTGCAGAGGACGACCATCTGGCAGGCCTGGACATTACCTCTTTTCTGGTTGACAAGGAACTGCCCGGCCAGGACACAGACGCTGGTTCTCTTCCCACTACGGTTGTCGCAGCAGCCGAAGTAGGGAGGCCAGCCCATAACCGTGAGGCTGCCCCTGATCCTGCTCCTGACGGCACTCCTGGTCGTTCTTCAGAGTCAGTATCCTCATCGCCCCCTAGAAATGGCCTAGCCAGACCCTGGAGGCCCCCGAAAGAAAAAGTAGACTTCCTTGGCCACGAGATTTCCCCAGCAGGAGTGAGCCCCATGGCCTCTAAAGTAAAATCTATAGAAAATTTCCTGGAACCACAAACCATCAAGGCCCTTCAGGAGTTTCTCAGGATGATAAACTACTACCAGTGCTTCATCCCAGATGTTGCCTACATCATGTACCCCTGACGTCAATCCTGAAGGGGAAACCAAAAACACTAACGTGGGAAGCTCACAGCAGCGGGCATTCATCCAGACGAAAGGGGCCTTCTCCAGTGCCACCACCTTAACTCACCACAACCCCGCCACTGCCCTCAGGTTGACAACAGACGCCAGCAACATCGCCTGTGGTGCAGTACTCGAGCAGCTGGTGAACGGCACGCCCCAGCCCTTGGCCTTCTTCAGCTGCAAGTTTTTGCCAGCTGAGACCCGCTACAGCGCCTTTGACAGGGAGCTGCTGGCTATCTATCAGGCTGTGAGGCACTTCAAGTACCTGCTAGAGGGAACCGAATTCACAATCCTAACAGACCACAAACCCTTGGTTCACGCATTTGCAAAACAGGGGGATGCATGGTCTGCAAGGCAACAGCGGCACCTGACCGCCATCTCCGAGTTCGGCTGCACCATCAACTACGTTCCAGGCAAGAAAAACCCAGTAGCCGATGCTCTGTCAAGAATAGAGGTCAATTCCCTTCACCTCGGCATCGACTACAAAGACCTCACGAGAAAACAAGCGGCAGACCCAGAGACGGGCGGACTACAGGACAGCAGTGATGGCTCTCAAATGGGAAGACGTGCCCCTAGCAAACTCGGACACAAGTCTCCTCTGTGACACCAGCGCTGGCTGCCCGTGCCCCCTGGTGCCCGCATCGAGGAGAAAACAAGTTTTCAACATAGTCCGCAGTCTCTCCCATCCATCGGAGCACACAACAGCACGCCTCTTGACTGACAAGTTCATCTGGCACGGCATCAACAAGGACATCTGCCAGTGGGCAAGGAGCTGCATCCCGTGCCAGATGAGCTAAACATCCCGGCACACAAAGTCCGGGATCGGTGATTTTCCCCAGCCTCGTTGGCGGTTCAGCCACATCCACATCGACATCGTCGGGCCCCCTCTGCAGTCGGGGGGAGCCAGATACCTCCTGACAATCATAGACCGCTCCACTCGCTGGCCCGGCAACCCCATGGATGAAGCATCAACAACATCACGCCGCAGAGGCCCTCTCTCCAGTTGGATAAGCCGCTTCGGAGTGCCAGACAGCATCACTACGGACAGGGGACCTGCCTTTTTGTCAGAGCTCTGGGTCTCCTTGGCATGCCTGATGGGTACAACTATACATAATAGGAGCAGCCCGGCGAACAGGAGCTTCAAGGATGTCAGCAGCGGTGACAGGAGCAACCAGGGCAGCTGGGGCAGGAGGCACTGCAGGAGCAGTGCGGTGACTGGTTGCCATGGCAACAGGAGCAAAAAAGACAGGATGCACAGCAGGAGCAATCGCGACCTGTGTACGACAGGATTATGGTCGCCATCGAAGTATTCACTGTATGAGGGCAGCCTTCCTGCCACAGGGAAACTTCAGATGCGCTTTATGATGCTCGCTGTCAACCTGAAAAAATGCAAAGAAGATTAGTAGAGGGAGACTCCTCTCGCTCCTAGGGGATTGCCCTACGGCGCGAGAGGACCCCTTGAGAAGAGGTTGCCCTACTGCCTACTGCCCCCACCCGCTGATCTCCGCTCGACAAGCGAGTGAAGAGGATGAAGGAGAGACAGCCAGAAGGGGAAGCTACCAGGAGAGAGAAATGAGGAACAAAGGGGCAGTCACCAAGGGCTCCGTCGAAGGTAAATAACCTTCTGACGTGACCTCTGACCTCTGGTTGGGAGCACCACTTTCCCAACAGACTCCTGAGTAGCAGAGGTAGAAGGAGTGGGCGTTGAAAGAGTGTCATCTGACCTCCTTGTGGCATGAGAGAAAACGCTGGACTTCCTGTGCATCCTGCAGTACCTGTAGATGGAGAGGCAAAAATTCTTCAGTAACATGGGTTTCTCATTTAGCATTATGACATCCCTCTTATAGACTAGCCAGGCATTGGCAATGGACACATCAGTGCAATATCCGAAGTCTTGACCTGAGGGACGTCTTGTAAAGATGGGTGAGCATGTCACTATTTTTGATGCCACCCATCTTACCGTTGTATTGCTTTATCACATCAGGACATGGGACATCATACTTCTCTTTGGCATCTCTGTCATACCTTTTGACAGATGTCAAGGGTTCTACTCCTACATCAGTAGACAGCATGTTGACTACCGTCTTCTTGCTGTTGAGCTGGGCAGTGTTGGTATGAGGCCAGGGTTTCCTGTCCTGGTCTCCCTGGCAGTGCCAACATAGTGGCACTGGTAGGTGTCCCTCAGGTGCTCAGCAAGACTAATGCAGGTGAAGAAGTTGTCTGCATACACACGTCTTGTTTGGGTGCTTGACTGTCTTGAGGAGGGTGGTGACCACTTTGGCACTCATGTTCGTGAGGGCCTCTTCTGCAGGCAACTGGACTGTGTGGGCGATGATGGTAGTCTGTCCCTGATACATGATTATATTGTGAAAATAATGCCATCTATACTGGCCCTACAGAAGAACCTGCAGCCCCATTTATCTGGCATGTTATGGATATACTGGCGCAAATTTCCAGCACTAGTTCCCTTATAGGCCACCATAACCTCATCTTCACTTAGCTGAAGTGTTTCAGGGATGCGCAGGAAGTTCTTCGTGATGGCAGTGATGACTGGCCTGACCTTGTAAAACCTGTCTTGAGTAGCAATAATTTGCTGGTTATCACTGAAATGAATTCTTGTTCACATGAGCCGAAACCTCTTCAAGGACATAAAGTCTGCCACTTGTAGCACCATTTTGTCAGTGACCCGGTACTCCTCAATGGAAGGCAGGTGGACCTCGCCCATGTAGATCAGGATGCCGAGGAACACAAGCATCTCCGATGTGTCAGTCTCGAAGGGCATCCTGAGGTCGCTCTGCCTAGCATAAAGGTTAGTCTGATACAATAGGTGTTCCACAAGATCCATGTCAAAGAGATCAGAGAAGTAGAGGATAGGGGCAGGAATAGTCAACGTTCCTGCATGTGTATAAGGTGGCAATGGCGGGTTGCTGATGTCCTCCTTCACCCAATTCTTTTGAATGGTGGCACCCTGGCTGCCGATGCCAGCCTCCTCCTCCTCTGCTACTGCTGTGAATAAAAGAGGAATGGAACATTAGCATGAGTGCCACAAATTAAGAAAAAAATATTTACCTTTTCGTTTCTTCCTTGGCCATGACAAGAGGTTCTCCTCTTCAACAGCATCTTCAGCTAAAGCTGTTTCGATGTACTGTTGGTAGTCAGGGTCATTGTCGTCGTCATCGACATCAATGTCCTCAAATTCTTCGGCACTGTCCTCATCACTATGAATGGGGTCACTTGGGAAAAACCCCCTAACACCTGTGGCAATTGTTAGTTGATAGTTTGAGCAAGCAAATAATCACAATAATTAAGTTATAAAGTCATAATGATTATAATGTAATTGAAAATGATTATGATTATTAAATAAATTTTGTTGTACTATTTGGTGATCATTACTACTGTATATATATTCGTGCTTTAATTATACTAAAATTATGCTATAATTATGCTATAAGTAGTCAAAATAGATACTAATATTGAATTTTAGAAAAAATTTTGTTCAAAAATCATCTGTTTCGTGGTTATTATTAATATATAGAGCGTTTGTATGGCCTAAAATATCAATACAATAATCAAGAACACTATTAGAATCTTCCAGAACATTCAGTTTACGAACACAAAGGTACACTAACATAAATGGGCATAGCATACAGCTTGGCATGTTTCATTATCAATCATACTTCCCGGTAAACTGAGCACAACACCCAGTACCGGCTGAGTTTGGTGAAATGTGGTTTCCCATGAAACGGGCACTCAGCTAGTATCAAATGATTACACTGCACTTTTTTTCACACAAGTTTTTCGTAGCGTCAGCTGTCACGTACACTATTCTGGATAACTTTACAATGATCACCAAATATCTCTCTATGAGCAAACAAGTTTTCAAAGTCTTACCTCCATTGTTCGAGTTTCGGTGGCGGGGAAAGTAAGAGCATCTGGGTGCACATCTACACGCTTCAGTGTCTGTAAATGGAATGTGTTTCCTTCCAGGAGTGTGTGACACTACGCTGTTCAAGTTACCAACCTCAAACTTGTGCTCACAACAACTGAGACGTTCTGCTATTGGCTGAAATCCACGTTGTCTAACTAAAGGGATTTGATCGGTCATGGCACCTCGCCAAACATGACGAAATAGAGATCCTGGTCAGGCTCTTTGCCCAAAAAAGGGTTAATGACAATCAGGCAGAGAGCTCCAAAAACACATCCGCACAGCATGACAGCGTAAAGCAAATTGGAGTGTTTACATCTGGGCAGGCGGGACTCCCGCCTACCGGACAGTAGTTACTTCCTAACCACCTTGTACAAGAGTTTGATGGCCATTTCCAGCTTCGCTGTAAGCAGTTCCTAATGTAAAGGACCATTGGTTTGTATATCGTGCGGGAACAAAGACTCTTTTGTAACTAGGCTAAAAAAAATTAGCTGCTATTTGTGATTTTGTTGATCTAGAAGAGAGGTTATTAGAGAGAGTTATAGAAAGGAGTAACTCTCAAGAACTGCAAAAGAAATTGCTACAAGAAAGAAAGCTAACCTTACGAAGAGTTCAGGAAGTAGCAGGAACGTTAGAAACAGCTAATTATCAGTCAAATGTCATTGTAGGTAAAACTCATAATGACACCAGTAGCCAGGTGAGTCACGTAGCCTATAAAAAGTTACCAACATGCACAAAAAGGGCAAACACATCAAACAAGTAAGCCTAGCCCTGGTATATCTAAGTATAACAAGAGTAAACCAACTGCATACTCACAGAAAAATCTGTCACATAGGTGCACGGAAACCCCAAAAGAAGCCATACTATAAATGTGGTAAACAGGATCATTAAAACAATGACTGGGATAACTGCCCAGTCTCAGAACAGACGTGCAATAGCTGCAGAAAGCATGGTCATTTAACAAGTCAATGTAAATTTGCCAAGCAAAAGACCACTAAACAGATAAATAGAACCGTGAATTCAAATGATGGCTCTAGCACAAACAAAGAAAGTGTACATAAGACAAGAGAAGTAGAATTTGCATTTCACATTAATTCTGAGAACAAAGATGCACAAAAACGTTGTATGGCTAAAATATAAATAAATGGGAAACTCACACCCATGTAGGTAGACACAGCCGCAGATGTGACAATAATTTCTGAAAGAGTTGCACAAAAAATACCTAACCTAGTGATAAGACCTTCAGGCTAGGTGCTCAAGAGTTACAACGATACAAACACAGAAGTAGTTGGTGTAATACGTTGGAGAGTAAACCTTCTTCATAATAATCCAAGACTTTATTGGTATAAGTCAAATATACAGTAGAGCCATAAACGTAAGCTAATGCTCCAAACTCCAAAGGAATACTGCCCTTTAGGTTTAATAGTAAGGTTTAACTTTATGTAAGATAATTATCATAACAGCTATTTCCATAAATAAATAGTTAGGTAGTAAAGGACGCTAAACAATTATATCTTAAACTGCTTAACGAGCAACAACTCGTTACATCTCCCCTTCTTCCAAAAGAAGTTTGCATGTACAGTAAAATAGTTTAATAATCAATAAAATAAATATATATAAATACAAATGCTGAAAACAGTCATTAATATACAAATAAACTTTAATGTACATGTACTATCAATAATCATCTATGCCATAACGTTTAGGTTTACTCTTGAAGCGTGTTGAACGTCTATTTTGGATTTCAGGCTCGGATGTCTTAAGAACATCGTCCTCCAAATAGGCTTCTTTAACGACAAGTGGCTCACAGGCATCTTCGCTTCTCAGCTCAGGTTTACTCTTTTCTTTCTGTTGTGGACTGCAGCTCCGTATCAAACTCTGCTCCTGTAAGATCTGTTCCAGATCATTATCGTCCAATTGCTCGTCAGTATCAACCTCAGTGTTCTCCAAGTCATCCGAACATCTCTCTCCTGTAGCCAATAACTGCCGTCGATTTCTTCTATACTCTCTATTTCCCACCTTGACTTTGTAAGATCTAGGAGCGACTTTGTAAGGTGTCAAAGAAACGAGCAGGTAAAAGTTACTGCTACTTTATTACAGATCCAGGCAGCTTATATTGCGGCCGACTGACGCCGGGCTGCGAGAGACAATGGAATTGACTGTGACCTGAGGTCGAAACAATAAACAATAATATGCAGTGAACGAGTACAAATTACAGTACAAAACATACAGAGCTACAATATGGATACAGTCTTGATGCCTGTGAATGAAGAAACATGTGATACACAATGTGTGACATTTGTATAAATACGCATAAAGTAAAAATGATTAAAATGCGTGACCTGGCATGTTTTAGGCGTGACTAATTGAGCTTGAAGAAAATGGGAAGTCACCAAAGAAAACAAGCTCAGCGGAGACTTAATTAATGGCGCCGCCGAAACACTATCCTGGCGCCGATGTGGTGACTTTACAAATACTCCCCCCCCAAGACGAGGGATGCGTCTGACTAATCCCTGTATCTGCTGGGACGCTGAAGGGTGCCGCGGCTCCTTGAAGATAACGGAGGGGCCTCCCGCCTGTGAGGCTGCTGGTTGGGCGGTCCCTTCCTGGGCGGCGGCGCGCCTGCGGGGTGAGGGCGTGCTGGAGTGCGGTTGGGCGGAAGGGGTGCTGCGTCGCTGCCGGGACTCTCCGACAGGAAGGCGGGCTTTAACCGGTCTATGGAAACCCAGTCGTCCTTGCCTGGGAGTGCCAGCTGGAACGCCTTGCTGTTTCGTTCCAGCACGCGGAAGGGTCCCCTGTAGGGCTTAGTTAGTGGTGGACGGACGGCGTCGACTCTGACGAAGACGTGGGTGGCGGATGACAGCTGTGGCGGCATGAAGGTGGTTGCTTTGTCGATGTATGAGCGCCTGCAAGGCGAACTTGCCGCCACGCTTGCGGAGCCTCTGCAGTGATGGGGAGTGGCGTTCATCCGTCACGAGCTCTCCCCGGCACCACGGGGTTCCCCATAGGTTTGTTCAGCTGCGGATGGGGTGCCGTCGGCTCTGGGGGTGGTCCTCAACCCGAGGAGGACCCACGGCAGCTGATGTTTCCAGTCCTCGGCGGTGCAGCGGGCCATGAGGGATGACTTTAGGGACCTGTGGAACCGTTCGACCAGGCTGTTGGCCGCTGGGTTGTACGCTGTGGTGGTGTGGTGCGTGGTTCCCAGCAGTTGAGCCAGGGCAGACCACAACTCGGAGAGGAAAGCGGCCCCTGTCGGTTGTGATGTGGTCCGGGACGCCGGCGGCTAACCCAACTGGAGAGCAGGGCCTCGGCGCGCGCGCACTGGCGGTGGCTTCTTGCATGGGTGTGGCTTGGGCCACCTCGTCGAACGGTCTACCACCGTCAGGAGGTATCTGGATCCGCCTGATGGGGAAGGGGCCCGACGACGCCGATGTGGATGTGGCGGCGGCGCCTGGCTGTGGGAACTCGCCTACCCCCGACTGCGTGTGACGACCCACCTTACTGGTCTGGCACTGCAGGCACTGTTTTGCCCAGACCGTGGCGTCCTTTTGCACCCTGTGCCAGACGAACTTTTTGAAAGCAGTTTGGCCGTGGTCCTGCCGGAGGGTGTGAGAGGCCGTGAATTATGTCGAATACCTGGCGGCGGCGTGAGGCTGGAACCAAAGGGCGGGCTGACCTGTGCTGATGTCACAGAGCAGGCTGGGGCCTTCGGGGCGAGGGTCACGTCCCGCCACTTGAGGGATGTGATGGCGGTGCGGTATGCTGGGGTTTCTGGGTCAGCGGCCTGTTCTCTGGCAAGGTCCTGGTAATCTACACCCAGCTGCACTGCGTTCAACTCGACTCTGGAGAGGGCGTCTGCTACGGGATTTTTCTTGCCGGGAGGTACCTGATGGAACAGGTAAATTCGGCTATGGCTGAGAGGTGGCGCTGCTGTCTGAAGACCATGCGTCCCCTGCTTCGTGAAGGCGTGAACCAGTGGCTGGTGGTCTGTGAAGATTGTGAAGGGCGTCCTCCAGGAGGAACTTGAAGTGCCGAACTGCGCGGTACATCGTGCAGAGTTCCCTGTCGAAGGTGCTGTAGCGGGTCTCTGCGGGACTGAACTTCTTGCTGAAGAAGGCGATGGGCTGGGGGGCGCCGTTGATGATTTGCTCCAGAACAGCACCGCAGGCGACGTTACTGGCGTCTGTCGTCAGCTGGAGGGGGGCCTTGGGATCCTGGTGTGCCAAGGCGGTTGCCTTGGTGAGGGCGGCCTTCGTCAAGGAAAAGGCCTGCTGCTGGCTGGGTCCCCAAGACAGGGACTTCGGTTGGCCTTTTAGGACTTCCGTCAGGGGGGCCGTGGTGTGCACGGTCCCGGGGATGAACCGCCTGTAGAAGTTTACCATCCCAAGGAACTCCTGGACGGCCTTGATGGAGGTGGGTGTCGGGAACTTGGCTACGGCTGCTACTTTCGATGTAAGAGGGCGGACGCCTGTCGGAGACACCTCGTGACCCAGAAATTCTGCTTTCTGGACGCCGAAGGTACACTTGTCGAAACGGACGACGAGGGCCGTTCTCTTGGAGGCGCTGGAGGACTGCTTTGATGTGTCTCTGGTGTTCGCTGAGACCTGGAAAATATGAGAATGTCGTCGACGTAGCAGACGCAGAATTTTAGGTCCCCAGGATGCTGTCCATGAGCCGCTGGAAGGTGGCCCTGGCGTTCCTCAGCCCGAAGGTGGAGAAGGCGAACACATAGGACCCGAAGGGCTTGATGATGGCTGTCTTTGGTATGTCCTCTGGCGCAACAGGTACCTGGAAATAAGATTTAAGAAGGTCCAATTTAGTGAATATTTTGGCCCCGTGAAAGGAGGCCGTGAGGTCTTGCATGTTGGGTAGAGGGTAGTGGTCGGGCTCTGTTGCAATGTTGAGCCGCCTGTAGTCGCCGCAGGGTCTCCAGGAGCCGTCCGGTTTCTGCACCATGTGGAGGGGGAGGCCCATGGACTGGAGGCTTTCCTGCAGATGCCCATCTGTTCCATCTCCGCGAATGCTTTTTTCGCCTTCTGAAGGCGCTGAGGGGGAAGCCTGAACTTCGCATGTGTCGGGGCCCTTTAGTCACTATATGGTGGTATATGCTGTGCTTGGCTGGGGCCCCCGGGGACTTGGCGGCTCGGGCTTAAATACCTCAGGGAACTCCGACAGTAGGTGTGCATACTGGTGGGGCGACGGCGCTGATGGTGGGTCTGGGTCCCGCCGTTAACGGGAGAGACCGGCAGGAGTCGGTATCGAGGAGGCGCTGCGCCCCACGTCGACTAGCAGGCCAAAGTGCGCCAGAAAATCGGCCCCAGGAGTGGGGTTCCCTACGTCCGCGACGATGAAGTCCCAGGAGTAACTCTGGCCAAGGATGGAGATCGACAGGAGCCTGGTGCCGTAGGAGAGGATGGGGTTCCGTTGGCGGCCGTCAGGAAAGCAGCCGGGTCTGGTGTCTGGTTGCGGTCCTCTCTGGATGCTGGGAAGACCGATTTAAGGCCCCTGTGTCGACCAGCATCATCCTGCCGGAGACGGTGTCGCGGACGTAAAAACCTACTGTTTTTGAGGCCCTGGGTTCTTCGGCTACCATGGCGGCCTGTCCTGCTGGCCGCCGCCACCCCCGTTTTTTGAACGGGCGAACGAGCAGGGTGGCAGGCAGTTTCGGGCGTCCTTTCCGAACCACTTGTGGTAGCGACAGAAGCCCGGGACCTCCATCTGCTGTGGTTCGTGGACGTCTGTTGGCGATGGCGTTGACGGGCTGCTCTACGTCCTCTTCAGGCTGGACGGAGCTGACCGGCTGTGTGGCCGGTTTTAGCCGCTGTGAAGCCTTGACGGAGTCTGTGAGGTGTTGCGCCGTCTCTATGAGGTCCTCGACAGGCATGGTGTAGGGGTGAGCGATCTGGTTGCGTACCTCCGGGAGGAGTTGGCGAAGGTAGATTTCCGTGTGAAGCTTATCTCCTGCTGCTTCTTTGTGCCACCCAAGTCTGGTAGTGACAGGAGATCTACGACCATGCCCCAAGCGTCTCTTGAATTGAGGTCGTGGCGTGGGTTTATGGCAAGGTCGATAGCACGGGCGGCCCGCTCGGCGATGGGCAGGGAGCAAGCTTCGAGGAGGAACTTTTTTGTGGTGCTGTATGTGAGGGTGTGTGTTTGAATACTCGCGAGATGAGTTTTCTGTACACGTCCTCGGAAGGGCGTTGAGCACTGTGTAGGCCTGTAGGATTTCGTCCGTCAGGTCCGCGATTCTGAAGTGGCTCTCCACCCTGCGCAGCCACATCGATGGGTTCCCCTGCGTAAACGGCGGCAGCTTTACGGTGAGGGCGGCCCGCGATTGTGTTGCCCGGCCGTCGTGTGTTCGGGGCGCTGGTGTGGAGTTGCGGGAGGGCCTCGATGCGGGGGCGGGTGTGATGGGAGGTAGGTAAACCTCCGAGTCCGCGGGGTCCGCGTTTAACTGCATGAAGGAGGGGATATCCGCGTCCATGCTCGCTCCTTTGGCCCTTACTGGAGTGGGGTACTTTCGCGTCAGTACGCACTTTCGTGCGCCGTGGTTCCGCTAGTGACGCTGGTGGGGTACGCCGACGAGTCAGCACGCTCAAACGCTGGTTACAGCGCCGTGTTTAGGCTGCTAAGAGCGTTTTGGAGAAATCCTGGAGCCAAGACTAAGTCGCCGTGTGAGCCCGCTAATGGCTCCGGGATACTCCGGGGTCACCACTGTAAGGTGTCAAAGAAACGAGCAGGTAAAAGTTACCGCTACTTTATTACAGATCCAGGCAGCTTATATTGCGGCCGACTGACGCCGGGCCGAGAGACAATGGAATTGACTGTGACCTGAGGTCGAAACAATAAGCAATAATATGCAGTGAACGAGTACAAATTACAATACAAAACATACAGAGCTACAATATGGATACAGTCTTGATGCCTGTGAATGAAGAAACATGTGATACACAATGTGTGACATTTGTATAAATACGCATAAAGTAAAAATGATTAAAATGCGTGACCTGGCACGTTTTAGGCGTGACTAATTGAGCTTGAAGAAAATGGGAAGTCACCAAAGAAAACAAGCTCAGCGGAGACTTAATTAATGGCACCGCCGAAACACTATCCTGGCGCCGATGTGGTGACTTTACAACTTCTCCCATGCAAAGCGCAGGAGTCCATATCTTACTACCTGGTAGTCTGAGGCGTACCACCTCTCTTGCGGGTATAGGCTTCAATGCACGTGTCCCTCTGTTATAGTAATGGGCCTGCTTGTCCTTTTTCTCCAAGATAACTAAAGAATCTTGCTGTGTAGGATATCTAGGCTTTAATAATGATGACATGCAGGGCATGATAGTTTTACAACGTCTACCCATAAGTCTTTGGGCTGGGCTAGTCAACATGCCTTCTGTTGCCGTGTTATTCCAATTAAGTAAAGCCAAAAACTCTGATTCTCCAGTCAGTTTACACTTTGTGAACATTTTCTTTACTATTTTCACGGCATTCTCAGCCTTTCCATTTGATTGTGCTTACCTTGGACTAGAAGTAATGTGCTCAAAAGACCATGTCTTTGCAAAAGAACGGAATTCTGGTGTGATAAACTGTTGCCCATTATCTGTTACTAACTGGTCCGGTATTCCATGACGAAAAATATAATTTGTAGTTCTCTAACGATGGCAGTAGATGTCGTATTATTTACTCTTGATACTTCAAGAAAAACTGCTAAAATAATCAGCTACTATAAGGAGTATCCGATTATCAATATAACATAGATCAGCTCCTACTTTTGACCATGGACGAAGGGCAAACTCATGACTTTTCATCGGTTCTTTAGGAGGAAGGTCTCTAATTGACAAACAAGCATCACACTGTTGAACCAATGCTTTCAGATCCGAGGACATTCCTGGCCAGAACAGCGCTTCTCTCATCCTTCTTAGACAACCCTCCACTCCAATGTGTCCTTGATGTGCAATGTCCAACATCTGTTTCCTGAGACTCTTAGGAACAATTAAACGATTTCCTTGAACACTAAACCATCTTCAGTATGCAGTTCATCTCTATAATTATAAAAAGCTCTAGCACACCCAGGAGCTTTATTTCTAGCATCTGGCCATCCTGCTCTGATCATTTTTGCAACTGCTTGAAGATTACCGTCACTTCCACTGTGAGCTTTTATCTCTTGCAATCTGTCATCTGTGATCATCAAGGTATCTCCGATCAGTGTTGTAGCCTCATTTTTTACAGTTTCAAGGTAATTTACGAATACAGAATTTTCAGAGCAATTAGGCAAGAACGCACGGCTTAATGTGTCAGCAATGTACATGTGTTTTCCTTTGACATACTTAACCTCCAAAGCATAATACTGCAGATGTAGCAACATCCTCTGAAGCCTAGCTGGGGCTGCTGCTAACGGTTTCTTGAAAATTAACTCCAGTGGTTGGTGGTCAGAATGCACCGTGACCTTGTCCCGTCCATATACATAATGGTGAAACCTTTCACATTCAAAAACAATAGCTAGACATTCCTTTTCAATTTGTGCATAATGCTGCTCTGCCTCTGACAAACTTCTGGATGCAAAAGCCACGGGCTGGCCATTCTGCAAAAGGGCTGCTCCAACTCCATACTGGGATGCATCGCACTGAATAGTAACCTCTGAAATCAAACTATAATAACGTAGAACAGGTGTTTTACTGGCTGCCTCTTTAACAGCTTTGAAAGCTTTTTTTTGAACATCCTGCCACACAAATTCAGAGTTCTTGTGCAGAAGATCCCTCAGAGGAGAGGGTCAGTTCAGCTAATTTAGGCAGAAATTTAGCTAGGTATTGCACCATTCCAAGAAATCTTCGTACCCTGCAACATCTTTAGGTGCTGGCATCTCCACTAAAGCTTTCACTTTCTCAGGTCCTGGTTTTAATCCTTTGTCTGTTGCTACATGACCCATAAATGAAACTTCAGTTTGTCTCAATTGGAGTTTATCAGTTCCCAGTACCACGTTTCGCTCTTCACAGCGCCTGATAAAGGACTGAAGATTTCTATCATGATCATTTATAGCCTCTATGTCAGTAGCTCCTTTTCCATACACCAAAAGTCGTCTGCAATTACCTCAATTCCCTCAAGTCCTCAATCAGCTGATGCATACAACGCTGAAAAACTTCCGGTGCCGAGCATATTCCAAATGGCATTCTCAACCAGCGGTAACGTCCAAATGGAGTATTAAAAGTTGTTAAAACGAGCTCTCCTCCTCCAAAGGCACATGCCAAAAACCGTGTTTCACATCCAAGACTGTGAACACACGAGCTCCTGCAAGACGAGAGGCAATGTCTTCCAGTGTTGGTAATTGATAGTGCTCACGAAGCACTGCCTTATTTAGATCCCTTGGATCAATGCAAATTCGTATTTCTTTATTTTTTTAGGTATTATTAATAAGGAGGAGACCCACTCCGTTGGTTGCTGTACCTTAGCAATTATGTTTCCACTTTCAAGCTTATCTAGTTCTTTTTGCAGGACGGAACGTACTGGCGCAGGTACCCTTCTAGGAGCATGCTGCACTGGGTTAACAGACTTATTAACTCTGATTTTATAACTGTAATCAAGCTTACCGGCAACACCTCTGAAAACTTGTGGATGCCGCTCAATCAGAAGTTCCTTTGTAATAGCAGAAGAGCAGGCTGAATTGACGTGCAAGGCTTTGTCACATATAGGATTAACCTGGTCATTATCCTTTATTTCCAGAATATTAAACGCCACACATGCTTGATAACCCAAAATTGAATGAAATCGCTGACCCTGCAATAACTCACATTTCAAATTAATGGTACGAACTCCCCGCCAAACACGAATACACACACTGCCAAAGGAACGAATGCCTTTTTGCCCATAAACATACAATGTGGTTGAAGACAGCCCTACCTCCTTCAACTCTGAGTCACCAGTTGCAGCTTGGTACACATGGAGTGGCAGTACATTACAATCTGCTCCGCAGTCTATCTGGAATCTTATGTAGCGCAGTGGACTAACTTTAAGTGTAACAGTTTGTTCCTTAGTCATCTTGATACTAGCTACCGTTTTCACTGTGAATATACATGACGAGTCGTTTTCTTCCAAATCAGCCTCCCTCATGCTATTAAGCGATTTCAAATTCGTTTGTTGCACCATTAATGCAGGACATTTAAATACTTAAAGTGATTAAGTTTTTTGCAATTTATGCACCACTTACCCTGCTGGACAAACTTCCTTTACTTTCCTGTGACTTTTACCACAGAACCTACAATCAGTAATCCAGTCCGTTTTTTCCAATTTGCGATGAACATCCGTCACTGGCTTCATTCTTCCAACTGGATCCTTCGGCTTTGTAGATACAGTAATAACCTTGCTTTCTAATACTCTGTTGATCTCCTCTTGCTGTGCTATAGATACCTCGCTAACTCGACAAATCTCTAAGGTTCTCTCCAAAGTTAGATTCCTTTCCCAAAGAAGACGATCTCTGACCTTATCATCCGAAATGCCAAACATAATCCTGTCTCTTAATATTTCTTCTTGTGTTATATTCGCAAAATCACAACCCAACGCTATGTGACGCAGAGCCGTTACATACTGATCAAAAGATTCTCCATCCATCTGTGCCCGAATATTGAAACGGTAACGTTCAAATGCAGTGTTTTTGCTTGGGTGAAAATATTTTTCAAATGCTGCCAGCACTGCATTCTGATCTTTCCGATCTTCATCAGAAAGTTGAAATGTGTTGAAAACTTTATGAGCCTCAGGCCCAATAACTGTAAGTAACACAGAAACTTGCACTTCGGGAGTCTTTTTACTTAACTCTGTTGCGACAGCATAGCACTTCCACCTTTCTCGCCATTCCCTCCACCTTTCTGCTGCATTCCTATCATCCACATTGAAACTGGCGGATGGCAGAAGACTGTGAAACGAAGACATCCTGGTATTTCTGCACGTATGGGTCCATTAAAATACCGCTGCCACCATGTAATACGTTGGAGAGTAAACCTTCTTCATAATAATCCAAGACTTTATTGGTATAAGTCAAATATACAGTAGAGCCATGAACGTAAGCTAATGCTCCAAACTCCAAAGGAATACTGCCCTTTAGGTTTAACAGTAAGGTTTAACTTTATGTAAGATAATTATCATAACAGCTATTTACATAAATAAATAGTTAGGTAGTAAAGGATGCTAAACAATTATATCTTAAACTGCTTAACGAGCAACAACTCGTTACAGTTGGTTCATCATAAGTCAAAGTATAGTATAATGATCAAGAGATAGGCAAGTTACCATTGACAGTAGTCAAAGGTAAAGGACAGACCTTATTGGGTCTAGACTGGTTAAGATGTTTCAAATTAGACTGGCCTAGTATTCTAAGGGTTACAGGTACAAAACATGAACCAACAGAAGTCTTTGAAGAAATAGTAGTGCAGTAAATTATATATTTCCTAACTGTACTAACCTGAGGTCCTTTACATTAGGAATTACTTTCAGTGAAGCTGGAAACGGCTGTTGAACTTTCAAACAAGGTGGTTAGGTAGTTAAAAACAGTCCGGGAGGTGGGAGTCCCACCCGCCAGGATGTAAACATTCCAATTTGCCTTTTGGCCCAGGTGTCAGATTGAGGGATGGCATGAGGTGGGGATGAAAATGTAATGTAAAGGACCTCAGGTTTGTATAGTTAGGAAAAATACAATTTACTTTCAAAAATTATGATTTGTTCCAACATGATATACAAACCATCGGAAGAATCTGAGTGAGTCTCTATGAACTGACTGGAGTTCGCTGCACCTTGGGTTCCTTTCCTGGTCAATAGAGTGAGGAATGGAAAACCTGCCTCTGACAAAGTGATTGGGTTGTAGTAAACACAAGATCAATTGTCAGACTTCTGGGTCTTTTTGTATGAATGAGGAACACGTCATTTCAAACAAAAATTGGCTAGGATGAACCTTGAGAAGTCGGCGATAGTAAGGCAAATACAAGTATTAAGTTTGTCTTATTGTCATGATCTCCTTCCTCCCCTTGCTACAGGAAGGAGTGGGTTTGCTTCGATGATCCTGAAAGGAAATAGAACAGAAGCTCAAAGTGTATGCTTACCTGCATTGACCACCAGATCCAGCAGTTAATGGCACGTCTGCTCTCTGCCCGTAGGGAGAGAGCCAGGATGAAGAGAAGAAGGAGAGGCACATCTTAGGCGCGATGCAACCTGTCCTGTTACAGGAGCCGGATAAGCTACACAACTTGTTGAGTAGCCACCACAGGACACAAGGAAAAGGTGTCCAAGGACTTGTGGGCAACATCCCGAGGGTAGAAAGAAGTGAAGGTGGTCTGTTGAGACTGCACCCTGCTTTCAGTACCTGAGGAACTGACAGGTTCTTTCGGAATTCGAGGGTTGGACCAATACTCCGGACTTCGTGAGCTCTTGGATGGGAGGCACTGGTGTTGTCTTCTCCAGCAGTAGAGTACACTCTCCTTATCGTCTCACGAAGCCAGAAAGAAATTGTGTTCTTGGACACCTCTTTCTTGGTCAAGCCAGCACTAACAAAGAGTCATCAATACTCAGGCTGGAGATGGCGAGTTCTCTTCAGATAGCGCCGCAGCACTCTAACAGTCTTCTTGCAATAATGGCAAGTTAGGGGCTTGCCCTAGTTTCCATTTCTGTGGGAATTTGACCCTCCGAGGAGGGACAGGGATTTATCTTCTGCCCCATGGATCAATCCTCAGGGTGGTGAGTCTCCCACATGTCTGCTATCCGGCAACACTCGGTGAGTGTTACTGGGTTTTTTTCCACTACATGAGTGGCGAGGGCAGGAGGGGCATAGCGCAGGAAATTCTCAAATTTAAATCGCTCGAGTACCTCGGCGGCGCTAGTGGCTCCTTCGGACTCGAGCCATTTGGCCAATGCCCACTCCGAATGGTACGCCCAATCGGACCAAGTCTGGCCTGCTTCTCTTGGCTGCTCTCTCCAACGTCTCCTCCACCGCTCAGGGGTAATCTCGTACGCCTTTGTAACCGCTTGACGTAAGGCTTCCCAGTTTCCCCTATCTTCTGCTGAAAAAACCAGCGTGCACAGGCAACGAGGGCCTCTGCCCAGGAATTTAGTGAGAACAAGGGAGAGTTCTGCGGGGGAGAGGTTGCAGCACTCCAGGACTTGTTCGGCCCTTTCAAGCCATACTTCGGGTTTGGACTCTGTCCATTTTGGCATGAACGAGTGAGCTTGTCTGAGGGCACTCATTCCCGCCGCAGGAGGCGGGCTGGCATTCTGTCGTTCTAACATCTGGAGCTCATGGGCGTGCTGTCACTCTCGATCTTCCCGTTCTCTCTCTCTCTCCTGCCGTTCTTTCTCCCGTTCTTGACGTTCTAAGTCTTCTCATCTCTCTTGGGCAATTCTTTCTCTCTCTCTCTCCTCCCTTTCTTTCTCTCTATCTGCCTCTTGGGCAATTCTTTCTCTCTCTCTCTCCGCACGTTCTTTCTCCTTCTCCGCCTCTTGGGCAATTCTTTCTCTCTCTCTCTCCGCCTTGGCATCGTCCACTCGCTCTTGAACCCAGTCTCTCAGAGCTTGCCCTGATAGTCCCATGTCCTTTCCAGCGGACATGTGTTATATGAAGGTATTTCATCAGAAATTCCTCCTGGTGTTTGATTATAAGGACTGTGTTTGGAACTCAGTCAGAGTTTGGTTATGACATCTTCAGTTTCTCCATGGCTGTAGAATAAGACTGTGTTTGGAAGATCAGACCAATGTTCTGCAGGATTTCAGACAAGCTCCATAGTGGTTTTTCTTGTATTTCATATAAAGACTTATTTACAAAAGAATACAATTGGTCTGCACAGGATGATCTCCCATGTCGATCTAATATCTAAGCTGTCACACTTTTACATAGCAAGACTAAGATGCACACACACGAACAAACATATGACCTCGTTCCCAAGAACTTCCCACGGCTACGTGACTTTGCCTCCAGCTCTGAGCAAAAGGAGAACGCTGAGTTTATGCAAACGGATGCTAATGTATGATGACGCACTGTCTTAAAGCACTACACAGGTACTTATTGATGACGTCTGTGTCTGGTTTGACCAAACGGAGATTTCACAATAGCCTTCCTTTCATGATCAGTACAGATATACATTTTGGGAATTATCTTAGATTTACTAAGAAACGTAGTTTATTTAAATGTGGCATAAATGAAATATGACATTTGCTCGGCCACGTAAAACACAATAGGAACGAAATCATCAAAACAGGCATTCACTAGCTAAGCATAAATTCTCAGAAAGCAAAAGAAAACATACGCTTCCAAACATCATTATACTCAAAATGTGAATGAGATATATAGTAATTACTGAAGACAGCAAATACTGAAATATGTTGCATATTTGTGAACACAAGTCTTACTAAAATGTAGCAAAGTGAGAAAAAAAGGTAAGTTATATAACTCAAATATTGATTATACTGACAATGCTAATGATTAACATATAAATCATATAGATAATGTAATCCGGATAAATCAAACAAAATAATGCAATTCAGAAATGATAATGCAATCCTGAAATGATAATGCAATTCAGAAATGATAATGCAATTCGTATACGAAGTAAAAACATTTGTGCACAGATTATATGAATACACTTGCAATGATAGAGATTGAAATCAATGCTTAAAAAATGTATCCAAAGGTAATAACCATATGGTAGGTTTATATAAACAAACAGTTATCCTGATAGATTAATCAGTATGGACAACCAAAATGCAAAATGTTGAATGAACAACATGCTACTACACACGCAATTGATACATACATATGTAGTATAGGTTATTAAAGAAATAAATGTAGATAAATGATAACACCAGAAATGTTCAGCTCTTCCTCACATACATTACCAACGAAAATAGAACCTTTTCAGTCTTTCTCTGTGTACTGAGCTTTAATGAAAAAATGGCCAGTAATTCCATTATCGAACTCGGAACATATAATTGCGCCAGTCCAACGTTGACCTTTGAGAATCAGCAGATTTCGCAATGGTCTCCTTCATCTCTCGTGCTTTTTCCAAAACATTACGCTGACGATTACGCCTACGGCTCCCAGCAACATACCAACGGCAATTAATGTGTAGAGGAGAAGAAAATCATGGTGATCAGAAGAATGGCTCGCAGGAGACAGCAAGTCTAATGATGCAATAGCGTTTTCGATGGGCCTGCTGTAGGGAATTGTTAGACCTTGCAGCCTAGTGTTTCCCCACGATGTGTTGATGAAGAAGTTGCGGCCTCTGATGATGGATGTGCTAGCTCGGATGAAGAGTGACGACGTTGTTGCAGTGCAGCCATCATTAACGATGAACATGTGTCCTGTTGTCCTAGTACCATCTGGGCAAGTGACGATGTATGGTTCTGCAGAGAAGACGAATGACGTGCCATTCACGAGCCTGTGACGAAACTGATTGTCACGATACCGTACTAAACCAGCCAAACAATGTTCATGTGTATGGGGAGAGGTTCTGTTAAGTACCAAGTCCAATTCGCATGAATTCAATGACGTAATGTTTAAGAATTCAAACAAATCGATCCTGCACACTACATTATTCATAACATCATGGCAATCATTTAACAGTGCTTGGTCTCGGACTACCGTAAAAGCTTCTTTATTGGCGGAAACCAATACTAGAGCTGACAGATTATTAATAATAGGTGTCGAGACGTTAGATACATACGTGGGAAAAGGCGAAATTTTATACGCTTTCCACGCGTCTGATGGGTTGAAAGGAATATCGATTACGATCTTATCAAGGTCAACTTTAACTGTAATCAAGCTGTAATAAAATTCAACTTTATGGAAATCTACTACTGGAACATAGCGCATTTTATCGTGAGCATTATTGATAATCTGAGTAAGATCTTTAATCGGTAACAAATGAGGAGACAACACGCCTTTAGCAGCAAGTGTTATAGCTTCCACGTAATCTTTTGATTTTTCGATAAAGCTTGAAACTCTCGAGTATACATGATTAATTTTAGCGTGATAATACATCAAAGTTGCTAACAAAACTTGAGTGTCATGAACCTGATTGAAACGTCGTGACTGTTCATTTACTTTACTGATTACGCTGTTCAAAGCTTGAATTTGTTTGTTTAGTTCTCCTGCTAATACCTCTTGTTGATGTTCCAGATTTTCGATTTTAACCCCGTGATCGCGAAGTTTTAAACGATTTGAAATCCCTAACCCAAGACCTGCTACGGAACCAACCAAATTTAATGCCGCTAGAACAAGTGGGTTACGCCTTTCTGTAACGTCATGAGGTATTGACCACATTAGCAAATCACGAGCCAAGATTTCAGCTTCGCTTGTTTTATTCCTTAATTCCCAGAAAAGCATATTAATTGTGTCACTGACTTGATTAGGCGACGTTGGATCACTGCTAGCTAAGAATGATTTATGCAAGTCTGCCAGAGATTGATAAAAAGAGTCAATTCTGATTTCAAAGTTATTACTTCATTTTCGCTAGTAAAAATGGCGTTCATATTGACTTCTAAAACTATATTACTGCCAGTTAGAAAGAAATTATTCATTTCCTCTACTATAGAACCATGATGTAAAGTTATTTCAGAACTCTTCCCAGCTACGATAAACATTGAGAGGAATAGTGCATGGTATAATTTGACAAGCTTCATGTTGGAGCCTGTAAAAGAAAATAACTTGTAAATAATGAAACAAAAACATCGCATCATCCAAATGATGTAAAAATTCACACAATAATTAACTTTTCATAACAAACCATTGTCTTAAGCTCTCACATGAGAGATAGATACTGTTCGAACATCCGTTGAATCGGACTGATTCCGAATTTTAAGTCGGTTACCTATTAAAACTTCTATAACTATGAAAGGACCTTCAAACTTAGGCAACAATTTCCAATTTAGCCCTTTTCTAACATAGACTTGTACATATACTATATCTCCTTCTTGGTAAGGCTTTGTGACCTTAGCTTTTTTATCATGTGCATTCTTCATTAACACTTGAGCCTGTAAGAGGTTTTGATAAAGTGTTTGATATCTACTTCGGCTAACATCTATTATATCCTTCAACGAATCTGATAAACTAGATGTCGGGGATAATATGTGAAAAGGTGACCTAGCAGGTATCCCATATACAGCTTCATGGGGAGACATACGGATTGAAGTATGATAATTGTTATTTAGGGTACTGGACACCGTGGGTATTGCAATATCCCAGTTTGGGTCCATACCGCCTATGTTTACACGCAGTATGTCTAGCACCTTTCTATTAACCCGTTCTACCAATCCATTAGATTCAGGATGGTATATCATCGTATTGACTTTCTTTATTTGCAGAATTTCGCACAATGAGTTAAGGAAGTGATTATTGAATTCTCCACCTGAGTCAGAGATTGTTATATTTGGAATTCCATGTCTGCATATATAGCACTCGTAAAACTTCCTAGCGCACTCAATGGCTGTTTTACCTTTTAGTGGTATTAATTCAGTATACCGTGTAAGGGCGTCAATGATAACCAAGAGGTTTTTATTCCCCGGTCTGTCTCGTAAAACCTGTCAATAAATCAAGGTGTACCCTTTCAAAAGGTTTGCTAGGCACGGGATAAGTTCCGAGACCTACAGGATTCTTAGTATGGCCCTTGTGACGGAAACATATATCACAGTTTTTAATATATGTCCTAATATCTTTTAACATAGTAGACCAGTAAAATAATGACTTGGCCTTTTGAGAGGTTATTTCGAACCCAGGATGACCATGCAGAGGATGGTTGTGAAGCCATTTCAGAACGATTGGGATTAATGTGATAGGTACAACCACCTGGTCGTTAGTTAACTGTGTTGAACTCCTGGTTCTCCTAGCCACGGATCGGCATAGAATGTTATCCTTAATCATGAAATATTGACTCGTATATTTCACATATTCCTTATCATCTGGATTCCTATTTAATGCATCTATTATTACTCTTAATTTCTGATCTTTCATTTGTTCTTGTCGTACTGAATCTAGATTCCATTCTATATCTGTAATATTCTCTGTTGCTTGGGCTAACGATTGACCATTTTCGATAGCAATTTTCATAGCTTGCGAAGGAATTGGAATTTCTTCTAGATCAGTGAAAGGTATTGAGTGTGTTGGTACTGGGTTACGAGATAGCGCATCTGCGATTACGTTTGCTTTACCGGGTAAGTATCCAATTTTAGCTCCAAAGTCCTGGATAATCATGTGCCACCGAGTTCTTTTTAGGACTATGATTGAAACCTTTAAAAGTCAGTAAGGGGCTTGTGATCAGTTAGAACTTTGACACTATACCCATAGATTATATATTTAAAATGTACCAACGAATTAGCAATGGCGAGGCATTCCTTATCTATTACTGCATATTTCTTCTCTGACATTTTTAATTTGCGAGAATAAAAGCAATGGGGAAAAACTTATTGTCATGCCACTGGAGTAACACACCTCCTACTCCTTGATCTGATGCGTCGGTTGCAATAATAAACTCTTTAGTAAAATCGGGAAACTTTAAAATAGGAGCAGAACTGATTTTTCTTTCAAGGTATCAAAAGCAATTTGATGTTGGGATTCCCATTTAAAAGTTACGTCCTTCCTTATGAGATCAGTTAAAGGAGCTGCTATTACTGAATAATCTCGGATAAACCGACGATAATAACCCGAAACCCCGAGAAATTGCTGTATGGCTTTAACATTAGTAGGAACGGGAAATTTACTAATAGCAGAGATTTTATCATGGACTACTTTAAGACCTTGCCGAGATACCATGAAACCCAAATAGACTAATTCGTCTTTAAAAACTCACATTTAGAAATTTTTACTTTTAGATGATGTTCTCTTAACCTTTGAAGGACTATTTCTAGTTTACTTAAATGCTCCTCCAAGGTGTTGGAAAATATAACTAAATCATCCATATAAGCATGGAGAATATTCCTAGTAAATCTCCGAACACTATATTGATCATTCTAGTGAACGTAATAGGAGCACAACGTAGCCCAAATGGCATACGTAGGAATTCATAGTGACCTCTAGCTGTACTAAAAGCAGTGTACTGGGTACTATCCTTAGCTAAGGGTATCTGGTGAAAGCCTTTAAAGTAAGTCCAAGGAAGTAAAAAACTTTATTCTGTCCTAATAGAGACAAAATATCATCTGTGCAAGGTACTGGGAAACGATCAGGGATAGTTTGGTCGTTAAGCTTGCGAAAGTCAACACAAATCCTCCAGGTTTTATCCTTTTTGGTACTACTATCAAGGGAAAATTATAAGGGCTGTTAGATTTCTTAATAACCCCTCTTTTAACATTTTATCTACCTCAACATTGATTTCATTCAGAAATTTGGCCGGTAGACGATATGAAGGCACGTAAATGACCTGGTCTTTATCCTTTAAACGAATTTGATGTTCGATGACTTCCGTTTTGCCTAAAGCTCCAGTACTAGTAGAAAAACATCACTATATTTGGATAAAAGATCAAAAATTTCTTGCTTATATCCCTATCTAAGATGTCTGCTTCGATTTTGCCTTTAATTACCTTTAAAAGAGATTCGTCTGTTGCTGATTCAGTGGAGTTAATTTCAGCAACTGTAAGGATTCGATGTTTATATGCTTCGATATTGACAATATGTTGATTTTCATGTACTGTTAAAGCAGCATTTAAGTGATTAAAAACTTCAATGTTAACCCGATGATCAGAATTTACTGTGTATAATGCTTGCGTGACTGAAAGCCCATTGATCTTTAAGGTATCAGGAAGAATTAAAACCTCTGAGCCTGGCAATTTTCTTTTAACCTTGACCGTGAGATACGATGGTGTGTTTGGCTCAATGGTTTGTGCAAACGCAGCAAGGACGGGTGCCTGACAGTTATGTTGGGTTGCTGTAACAATATCATCGCTTATGAGACAAGTGACTGGCTCTTCGATATACGTTATCTTCTTACTCTCTGTCTCCTTCTGATCCAAAACAGATTTCAATGTGTGTGAAGACCGATAGAATTTCCCTTTTATAAACACTCCGTGTTTTGCGGGTGTTAAAATTACGTTATGTAATGACATTGATGGATATCCCATAATAACTACTGGGTACATATTAATATTGCCAACTATGATAAAGGTATCCGTAAAAGTACGTTGCCCCAACCTGTATTGTATCTGAGATGTACCAATTACATCTAATTCATTATTGCCTATTCTGACAAACGAACATCAGAGCGTTCGATGGGAAATCTTGAAAATAAAAGGTAATGGGTACGTAAATCCATTATATTACGTGGACTACCTGAATCAAAAAACAAGGTGAAATGCTTGTGTTCTAAGCTAACTGCATGCAAAGTGGGTCTAACTTCTTCTGAGCCAATAATAGCGTGTATTTTGCAAAAATCTACGGGACCGTGCTCTGCATGTTTGGGAGACACTACCTCGATTTCTGGAAAATTCTTGTCTTCACACATATCTTGGAGAACATTAAACTTATTATCTGATTCAAAAAGTGATGATAACCCAACATCACTCTCCTCCCCCTTTAAGCTGGCTATGTGGTGTTTGTCTGCCCGCCGGCATTCGAAAAATTCACTGACGCCTTATTGTTTGGAACTGCTGAGCCTGAAGTTGGCTTTCCCGAGGAACGATTTGAATGTACTTGTTTCTGACCTGCATTACTGTTCTGCTTGTAATGTTTGTTCTTTCCCCATGGTACTGTTGCTTTTTAGCGTCATTACCAGTGTTTTGAATGTTTGTGTTACTGTTTAAATTCTTCTTTCTTGCATTGCAATGACTATACTTATGATGCGTACTGTTATGGATTGAACAATAGCGGGACCTACACTCATTTATCACATGACCAGGTTTTTTGCAATTGTAACAAATGACTGCTGATGGATTATTAGTGACTAAGTTAACCTGTTGCGGTGATGTAGACGCATGATTTTTGTTTTCTTGCTTTGTAAAATCCTGAATCAGAGAAGGATCGAGATCTGTACACTTGGACAAGTGTTTCGAACTTGCCTATAGATATCTAATTCTGAGCTATCTGATTGTAATTTTTCATCAAAACACTTAACCAAAGGTTCAGGTAACATTGCTGTTACAAGTGTTAAATAGAATAACCTGCAGATAGATTTGGAACTGATATGCAGATTACCATTGACCCAACTTGAGCCATCAATCTGTCCTTTATACTCTTCGAGCCTATCTCCTATCAGAGCTGCCCTATCTGCTATACTTAGATTAGTCATAGATGTGAGTCTTATGATGTTGCGTAAAGCAAGAACTTCATCCAATGCATCCTCACTCCCATAAATGGAACGCAGATTGGCTTTGAAACCATCCCAAGTGTTTGTTTCTTTAAAAGATATTCCCCGCAAGTATGCACCTGCATCTCCTTTAGCAAAGTCTATGAAACTCTTTGCCTCTTGCAATTGTAAAGACGGATCGGTAATGGATTTTGCCGTGAGGTGTACGTCTATAGACGAAATCCAAGATTCGACACCCTGCGTCAAAAATCCATTGACACGACCTGCGAATGGTACAATTGGCGATCTAGCATTAACTACCGTAACTACAGGATTCTGTGGGGAAGTGGTGGGGTTGCTCCCACTTGGGGTTGGAGGAGTCATTTTCCTACTAAGTTTCCTATCTGCACGCCTACTCTCTAAGTGATCTTGAAACCTATATGAATAAACACGGCCGCTACGTAACCTCATAAATCTAAACCAGGAACGCAAGTAAATAACAACCGAGATTCATATAACCGCTAAAAATAACATCACTTATGAAAAATGCATCATAAAATACAATAATGAAAGGTAATAAATGCACCTTTCCTGAAAAAGAACAGAGTTAACAATGTGTCAGGCGTAAAAATAAAAAGGACACAAAAGTATGAAAAAAAATGAGGTATCAGGAACCGCTACGTCTGCAAGGCAAAGGTATTAATCTACGGCACTGCTCACCTTATATCAGCAACCTGCCACTCGAGACCCGAACACTGCAAATGAATATACCAACTGTTATAAATAATGGCTGTACTTAGCTTTTTATTGGATTCTGGTAAGTAGGTCGACGAGGTTCCTCTGCTGTCCAACTTCCGTCTGGCTAGATACACGTCATCGAAGGGATGTTATTGTGGATGTTGAACTTCTTATGTTGATGAATGTTGATTGCAGAAACCCTCAAGGAACAACGTGGAGTGTTGATGTGCAATGTTGCGTAGATTTGTGTAGATTTCTCTCTCTCTCTCTCTCTGCCATGCGTTGGGGTAGATGTGTTGTGAAGGTCAGATGTTTTCCTCGCTTTTTCGTTGTTGATTGTTTTCTTTCCGTCTGTAACCATGTCGTTTATGAAGATGACAATTGTCTATGGTTTTTTGGGCATCTCGCCGTATCGGAGCTTCCGTTTACCAATGTAGACGCCATGTAGAGGTGCTGCCAGAAAGCTCTGTTGTGACCGCTGTTGTGTGTGCTGCCACCACTGTTATATGAAGGTATTTCATCAGAAATTCCTCCTGGTGTTTGGTTATAAGGACTGTGTTTGGAACTCAGTCAGAGTTTGGTTATGACATCTTCAGTTTCTCCATGGCTGTAGAATAAGACTGTTTTTGGAAGATCAGACCAATGTTCTGCAGGATTTCAGACAAGCTCCATAGTGGTTTTTCTTGTATTTCGTATAAAGACTTATTTACAAAAGAATACAATTGGTCTGCACAGGATGATCTCCCATGTCGATCTAATATCTAAGCTGTCACACTTTTACATAGCAAGACTAAGATGCACACACACGAACAAACATATGACCTCGTTCCCAAGAACTTCCCACGGCTACGTGACTTTGCCTCAGCTCTGAGCAAAAGGAGAACGCAATGAGTTTATGCAAACGGATGCTAATGTATGATGACGAGCACTGTCTTAAAGCACTACACAGGTACTTATTGATGACGTCTGCGTCTGGTTTGACCAAACGGAGATTTCACAATAGCCTTCCTTTCATGCGGCATAGAGATATACATTTTGGGAATTATCTTAGATTTACTAAGAAACGTAGTTTATTTAAATGTGGCATAAATGAAATATGACACATGTGATGAATTTGAGTCCTCATTTTGTTGTGCTCTGGTATTAGCCATCTTGAAATAATGGCTATATGGACTGGACTCTCTAGCGAATCAAATATGTCTGAGAAGACTCAGGTTGTCTGAAAAGATTTAATTGCAGGAATCTGAAACACTCAATTGTTCAGACTGCAGGAGAATGGATCTGTCTGAATAAGATAGTTGATCAGTAAGTCTGAGGAAACTTTGTTAAAATTCAATATGTCTGAGTAAGACATGGTTGTTCGTGGCGAACGAATTTTAATATGCGTCTCGGAAGACGTAGCTGGATTTTATGTCACGCTCGGACTTGGCCGGCTGTAACGTGAAATTGAGGAGTTGTTCTAATGAACTAGAATGATCAGTCCCGTAAGGGATTAGAGGTGTGTGAAATACACTAATATAATGTCTCAAAAGGACTTGATTTTGGTTTTCCCATAGGAATTAGAAATTTTCGCCTTGTGCGACGTAGAATTTTTTTGGGAGTCTCTTAGGACTTGGAATTTGGTTGAAAAATTCTCGCCTTGTGCGACGTAGAATTTTATTAGGAGTCTCTTAGGACTTGGAATTTTTGTTGAGAAATTCTCGCTTCTTGCGACGTAGAATTTTATTAGGAATCTCTTAGGACTTGGAATTTGGTTGAGAAATTCTCGTGATTTCGGCAGAATTTTATTAAAAGTCTCTTAGGACTTGGAATTTTTATTTTCCTGTTGTATTCTACATAGAATTTTATTTGGTTTGCCTGTAGGACTTGGAAATACGATTCTCCCTTATGGCTTAGAAATTACTAACGGAAAAACCCCCAAAAAAATTTTTGCTGAGAAATGAATGAAAAAAATGCAGCACGTGCGGGCAAGGAGGGGGTGGTGAAAAGGTCGTCTGACTTTCACCGGAGTTATTTTTAGATTCTGTGTGAATGAACCCGTCTATTTATAGACCATCTGGGACTCCGGGAATTTCCCATCGTCTGAAAGGATAACAATAAAAATGACCTAGTAATTTCCTTAGAAGCAGAGTTCAAATTTCGCTTTCCTAACACCTAATTCGAGTTTTAACTACACTGAGAGAAGTTTTTCAGCAATGCAAGCTGATCTCGTCTTGTCCCACTATGGGAATTTACTTATTTTCCTAAATAATTTGCTACTTGAAATGCGCAATTAAAATTTATCACAGAGGAATTTCAACAATAATTCCTGAAAGCAAAAAAATATGGCAAAGATTTTAACACAGAGGAATTTCAGCGGATTCCTCGAAGCAAAGAATATGGCAAAGATTTTAACAAGGAATTTCACACTATTCCTCGAATAAAGAATGGTTAGCACTGGTTATTTTCAAACTACCTATCCTGAAAGGCATGCATTAATGAATCTAATACAGCAGTTCTCTTCTCTCAGTGAATACATGCGTCCTTATTTCTAATTCCTGGGAACAGTCACGATTGTAAAAAATTTTTGCTTAAGATAAACACATTGCTTACGTGGAACTCTCTTGGTCTATGCTCTTGATAACAGGTTCGTGAATTTGTCTCGAACAGCTTAGCTTTTGTATAATAGCTGATCTGGCAAGTTGCAAATGCAATAAAGCAACACTAGGGGAACTGCAACTGCAAAAATGAGATCTATGGCCAGGTCGCCATTTTTACGTATTTCCCTGGGTTTATGGTATTTTTTTTGCTGGCAACAAAAACTTTATTTAATTGGCCTTGGAGTTCTGACTTGTGTAAAGGGAAAATGTAAAAAAATAAGAAAAAGGTGGAGCATTTAGGACCTACGAAGGCTCTATGCATAAGGAAATGTTATGTAAACACTTGGGCTAAATTAAAGTATTATATTTACAAAAGCAAGCATTTGAAGGGAAAATGGATAAAGAAATTGATAAAGGAATTGCAACGCCTGAAGATCCTTCTATTGGAGTCTTGATTAAAGGCAAGGCACAGGCCGAGATGAGTCCATGTTAATAAAATAATATGCAAGAGAGATTTAAAATTACACGCCAGTAAAGGAACAATTTAACACAAAATAAGTCTTGAGTTTGCGCTGAGGGTACCAAAGACTCGAGGAATGAATGACCACTTTAAACTCGAACACAGGATATTGGGAATGGCACTGGATAAACTGGCACAAGGACAGAATATGAAATGCTGGTACTCCAAAAATTTGTTGCAAAATGAAACTTTCGTGACCGAAAAATCTTTACTCACACTTTACCTTAGAGGAAGTGGGTTTCTGACGAAATACAGACGAGGGGCGATCACCGATGATGCGGGCTATCCCTCAAGGGCGACTGGAGTCTGGAGTCGGACGGGGGGACAAAATGGTCTTCTCAGCAAGCTGCATCACCCGCCTGCATGTATGGCTGTCCCTTACGACTCTTCACGAGACTAACTCCCCTACTAACTGCTTCTCTTCCTTTTAAGGCACGCGGCCAGGGGTTTTTGCAAGCATGAGTCACTGGCCAGGTGGGCAGCGATTCTGTTGCACCTTTCCGGGTTCTCTGAAGGTAAGACAATTCAGGCAACTTAATTTGACTTTAGAAAGTCCATTTTAAAAGATTAGTTGGGCAATCTTCTTAAGGGAGGGGCATAAAATATCCTCCTGGCCCCTGTTATCTGTGTCATCTCAATATCTGTTCCAGGTAGAAAAAGGGAAAGATCGGAATGTTGATAATAACGATGACAAAACATGCAGTTCTCAATAAACAAAAAAACATAAATTAGGTAGGGGAGGGCAGCAAAACACTGTGCGAGAACGTTGCTTATTATAATAATATGTATATATATATTATATATTATATATAGTATGTATATTATATATATTATATATATAGTATATTATGTATATAAATATATATTATATATATCTATTGTCACGATGTGTTCCAAGTACCTGGTTATTACACAACTAATCACAGAATTCAAAAATTTACCTCACATCAGCCAAATACCTGAACTCTCATAACTATAAAAATTACGACTACTACTCTAAAGGTAGCAGTGATCCCTTAAAAAGCTTATTAATCATGTGAAAAATCAAACATAGTTTATCAAAACAAGTGTGAGGTATCAACATTAAACAAGAAATATACTAGAGCAAAACTTAAACTATTAAAATTACACAATATTTGAAAAGAAAATCTTTGTAAATGAAATTAAATCAAGTATGCAATGTTAAATTATCAAGAAATATTTAAAATGCTAAGCAAATAAATGTTAAATCACCAATATATAAAATGTGAAAAATCAAAGAGATTGCAAAAACAAGAACACACAAAAAAATTACTAACAATAATTTCACTAAGACAAAAATTTCTTAATATACCTTATTATACTATGGTAACAATAAGTAAAATTCACTTTACCTTACACAAGCTTGTGAAAACTTTTGCAAAGTCACCTGAAATGCAGCTGCTTGAGATTTACAAAACACACTTCTGATAGGCGCCATTACACACTTTTCCTACATTCAGATCTCAAAAGCTAAGATTAATACCAGTGACCACACAAATATCTTATGTTAATAATTTCTCTCTTTTGAAGAAAGAGAGAGAAAGAGGGAACCACACAAATGGTCTCTAAAATCAGAATGAACAAACTTTAGGATTCCAGCAAGAAATGAAACAATAAGATGATGTCATTACCAGAGCAAAATGTTCTGGGTCCAACTAGCATGTTAGAACAATACGTGATCAGAGCAATGTACTCTTACAAAACATGATGTAATTGACCGAGACATGTGCATTTACTCTCAAAAAGGCATACGTGACTCGAGCAGAGAATCGTGTGGGACGAAGCTCTTAACGAAATCTCAACACGATCAAAATAGATGGTAGCTGGCTAGTTACAAACTGCAAGCTTTCAAAACAAGACAAAGAACCAAAGTTGGTTTTCAGAACAGTACATGAAACATTGTGAGATCATTTGTCTTTTTCTCATATGAGACAAAACCTTACACGACTCGGTTGCCATTCCCTCCCTTGTTAATGCGTTATCTTTCGCAATGACAACTGAATCAAAACACAACATATGATATCACAATTACAGAACACATGTTGCTGGGAGACAAAATGCGAGATCACATATTACGTTATTATTAAAACGTATTATTAATTCTAAATCACGCTGTTAAGTCATCCAAATCACAAACTCTTTTGAGATCTGACATTATACTACATATATTTCAACAATTACTATCATTACACAGAACACATGATAACCAGAACAGCAAATATATCAAAACCATGGAAAGATATACATTTTACAAGGCAGCATCATGAAATTCCTCCCCCCAGAAGATTAATTATCCCGGGTTTGAATCCAATGATTCACAACGGGATAAATAATCTCAAATTGTATTGATCTTTCCAAAAATGTTCTCTATTTTTACACAGTACGGTTACAGAATCAGTCAGGGAGCTACTATGACTGAGAAATTCGGACAGAATCGACGATAAAATCCAGTCATGCCCAAAAATCTTTGTAGACTGTTTCCTGGTAGTAAGGGGGTATCTTGGATACCTTCTACATTAGCATCAATAGGAGCAAGAAGGCCTTTTCCAACTTCAAATCCCAGATACTGAACAGTTGCCTTTCCAAACTCACTTTTTGTAAGTCGATTGTTAGTCCTGCTTCCTGTAGTTTCTTCAACACTTTCCTTAAAATCTTCAGATGTTCTTCCCATGTATTAGAATAAATCACAATGTCATCAAGGTATACACCAACTCCTTCTATGGATCCTAGCAGGTACATTCATCAGACTAAATGGCAAAACAGTGTGTTGTTTTAGTCCAAAAGGAGTAATAGAAAGCTGACGGCAATTTAGCATTCTCATCTAAGGGAATTTGATAATATCCTTTCAACAAATCTATCTTGAAACAAATTTGGCTTGCCCAATATTATCAAGTAATTGATCAAGAAGAGGCAAGGATAATTGTCAGCCACACTTATAAATTCAGTTTCCTATAATCATTACACATCCTAAATGAGTCATCTGGTTTCTTCACTACCACACATAGAGAGCTGTAATGACTTGAAATGGGTTCTGCTAATCCATGTTGCAACAAATACTCCACTTCTTTCTTCAAAACATCTTGATGAAAAGGTTATGAGCGATATGCTCTCTGTTTAAAAGATTCTCCATCTTCTCTTATCTTTATCTCATGCTTTGTCAGATTGGTACACCTAGGTACATCTGCAAAAATTTCAGGGAAACTTCTAATCATCTCACTTAATTCACCACTTTGCTCAACACTCAGATGTTTTAATTTATCCTTCAAATTTTCCAATATGGAAGAATTGTTCATCTTGCTTTCAGCTCCCAATTCGTTTGCCATCATCATCCTCTGTAGATGAAGGTGTCTGTGTTATTGACTCAGTTTCAGTTTTAGTCTCTGAGAAGTAAGGTTTCAAAAGATTCACATAAGCCGTGATTCTTTTCATATCTTCCTCTGCCATTTCCTTCTTCCTGGTGTTTCAATCACATAAGTTCGATTGCTTAATTTCTCTATTATCCTATAAGGACCCTGAAACTTATTGGTAAGGGGAAATCTTCTCACTAGTAAGAACACTAGACCTTGCTGTCCTACACTAAAACTTCTCAGCTTAGTATTTGGATCATATCTCCTTTTCATTTTCTCTTGACTTATTTTTTTAGATTTTCTAAAGAGAATTTTCTGATTTCTCTTAACCAAAGTCTCAAATTCTTCACATATTCTCCTTGGATTCCTTTTGATTTTCTTCCCAATTTTCTGCAAGAATCTTCAGTGGACCTCTCAAAATCGACCAAAATCATCTGATTAGGTGAACATCCCATACTTTCTTGATGAGCATTCCTAACGTCAAACAACATCAAGGGCAAACTAGCATCCCATTCTTTTCCTGGCTCATAACAATACTTAGTTAACATACTTTTCAATGTCTGGTGGAACCTTTCCAGGGCTCCTTGAGTCTTGGGATGATAAGCAGTTTATAACTGTTTATATATATATATATATTGTATACTAAGTGTTTTGAAATTAGAGGGCCCCCCATCCACAGAACAAATGGGAAGTTATGAAGTTTTCTGCTATAGCCTATCTCCAAGTACATTATTTCAAGTTTCTATTAAGATATTTTTCATTTTACATTTCTTGTATTTTCAGACTGAGTGACAGAGTTAGATACAGCCATGGCTAACGACTCGGAGGAAATCAGATGGATTGACCGAATCTGGGCTATAACCTTCAAAGAGGCCAGGGATGCTGGCACA
>NC_089782.1:56551200-56566200 GCF_040412425.1 Macrobrachium rosenbergii | reverse complement strand
AGGCACAGGGTGCGGTCCTTGGTCTCTTTCGACAACACGGCGTTAAAAAGCTGGGTCACCTTGGGTGCTTGGTCCCTCTCCAGCATCCAAATCTAAAACTCGCCTCACACGCTCACTACTTAAAGGCAATATGCGCCTTTCACGGTCCTGACGACGTTGGGACATCCCTGCAAACGTCCTATTGCGTCACCAAATATGCTAACACTCGCACAAGTTCTGCAAAACACGAATGCGTCGAAATCGCTGGAAAACGATGCGTCGCTGATGCTTTGTAGTGCGAGAAGAAGAGACTTCGCGCATGTTCTAAGCTGGGTCACGATTGTAAACAAAACAACAGCGTGATCCGTGAACTCCAGCATCCCTCAAGGCGCGTTATTTAAAATCTTTCGCAAACTAGGCCTATAACTATTTTTTCCGAAAATATTTAAAAACTTTTTGTAGTCGGCGATTATTTACGTCCACTTGGCACCGACAGACAATTTTTGTTGACGTAAAATACGCCCAGTCGGTGTTTAAGGGTTAATATGTCTGCAGTTACACAACATTATCCGGCTTACATGCCGGGTATTACGAAGAGACACAATTAACACATTGCCTACTGTGAGAGGTATAGGCACTAGGGTGAAAAAACCCTTCTATTTTGGTAAAAAAAAAAAAAAAAAAACGGAGAGAGACCTCCAGCATATCCACCCTCGACGCTCGCACAGAAAGTGGAGAGAAATAGAATTCTTAGAAACATTTTTAACAAAAAATGGCTTCAATTACATACTTTTATGAACTTGTTAGACAGTTTCTTAATATTAAATATAACCCTAAAGAGAGGATATTAGGCCATATGAAACAAATTATATGTTTCACGTTCCCTTTCACATCAAACAAAATAAACCAAATTTTGAACAAAGAAATTAGCTAGGTTTACATAACCTTCCTGCCACAGATAATGCTGAAACTTTCTGTGTATAACAGCTTTAAAATAAAATCATAACAGCAAGGATGAGCTAACAGATGGCCTATGCATGTCCACTGTTTACCTTTTCCAATGTCCTTGCTGCCAGCAAGACTATACTGGTTTTAGTTTAATCAGTCATTCTTTTACAGTGGACCAGCAAAAAGCTGTCAGCAGGACAGAGAGGCAACTGGTAAGCCCAACTTACTCTTCAATAAGGAACTATAGTGCTCCCCCACTTTTATGCAGGGATAGGTTTCAGAACCCACCATGGAAATGCAAAAATCCCCTCTAAAAATGCTTATAACTAGTTTACAACTGCCAAATACCTTGTACCCCTTAAATTAAAATGCTTATAACTGCCTATTTTAACAGTTCACTGCTTAATTAAAGTATTAAAACAATTTAATATAATTTAAAACAAAAATACACACCAAACCATCATCCCAAAACACCCAAAGTCATGTGACATTACCTCCTACAACTGTTACTCTTAAGTATATACAGTCCTAAAATGCTTATAACTGCCTATTTTAACATTTCATCGCCCAACTTAACAGTTAAAACAAAAATATACCTCAAACTATCATCCCAGAACACCCCAATATCATTTCAGAGTCATCTTACAACATAACATACCCGCCTACAACTGTTACTCTTAAGTATCCACTATAATTCAGACACGCCCGTTTTCTTTTGCCTAACGTAACTTTGTGCATCGTCTGTTGTACTACGCATAATGTACATACATTTTATTATATTTTCCTGTGTTGTAAGATGATTTTGAAATTATATTTACTGTACAGTACGTATTTTAGGATAGTACTACTGTATAGAGCACATCTAAAATACTTAGGTAGTTTAGAGCGACGGGACATTCCTACAAAAAGAATGCTAGGTATGTTACATCATGTTAGTACAGGCAGTCCCTGGTTATTTTGGGGGGGGGGTTCCATTCCCAATGGTGTGACGATAACCGAAAATCGACGATAATAGCGCCGAAATTACCTCTCATTGGCGCTGATAACCAGGGAACGGATCCGATAACCGGAGATTGGCATCGACAAGCAGAGATCGGCGCAGAAAATCCACTTATGGTTGTTGCTAGACAAGCACCATAAAACCGTCTCGCCGATAACCGAGACTGTCGATAACCCGGGACTGCCAGTATTTTCGTGATTACACACAAATACATTTATGACAAAAAAATGATTTAGTACAATAAGTTCTTGGTTTACGTCGTTTTGTTGTTAGTCCTCACCATCTCCCAAAAATTTATTAAAAAATTCTTGTTCCGTCATTCTCTCTCTCTCTCTCTCTCTCTCTCTCTCTCTCTCTCTCTCTCTCTCTCTCTCTCTCTCTCTCAGTAATACATCCTTTATTGAGAAAGCACAGCAAAGTATCAGTAAAATGTTATTTCACTTACAGAATCCATTTATACTGTATTGATCCAATCACCGTAGAAATATTTAAAATCCGAATTTCATGCATAGGCAGCTCAAAACCTCCAGTAGCAAATTCTCTGACGACAACGGAATCTCTCTCTCTCTCTCTCTCTCTCTCTCTCTCTCTCTCTCTCTCTCTCTCTCTCTCTCTCTCTCTCTCTCTCTTGTATATCAGTACTGTACTGTACATATCCTTTAATGAAATATCAATTACTGTACCATAAGAATAAAAAACACGAAAATCAACAAATCCAGTAAGTTCACTATTAGATCGACGTCGGTAGTGTTGCCATATTATTTGCTTTGTCTGATTTATTGTACCGTGTTTCATTACAAGTTTATTTGACTATGATTATCACACACACAAGAGAAAATTTTATCACTGTTGATGTTTCATCTCTAATTACTGTAAAAATATTTAAAATTCGAATTTCATACGTATGCAACACAAAACCAAAATTCTGACTCTCCTCCCCAGCCCTAGTTTAACTGTGCTTTGAAGTCTCGTCCCTAGCAAGTAACTGTTCTCTCTCTCTCTCTCTCTCTCTCTCACAGTATACATATCCTTTTAATGAAAAAACAACAAAATATCAATAAAATGTTATTTCACTTACAGAATCCATGTATACTGTGTTTAGACTTCGATGTAAACATTCTCTCTCTCTCTCTCTCTCTCTCTCTCTCTCTCTCTCTCTCTCTCTCTCTCTCTCTCTCTCTCTCTCTCTCAGTATACAGTAAACCCCCCGTATTCGCGTTCTCATATTTTGCGGACTCATGCATTTGCGGGTTTCTCTGTGGGACATATCTAGCCATTTTTCGCGGAAAATTCGCCCATTCGCGGTATTTTTCACTGAGAAATATTCACTAATTACTGTATTTTCATATAATTTTCATGAATAAATGCACTTTTTGTGATAAAACTATTAAAATACTCAGGTATAAGCATTTTTACAGGGTTTTTCATGGTTTAAGCTATCAAAATGGGCAGTTCTAAGTGTTTTTAGAAGGGTTTTAAGTATTCACGGATTTTAGCTATTCACGGGGGTGTGTGGTACGCATCCCCCGCGAATACGGAGGGGGGGTTCACTGTGCAGTACATACCCTTTGATGAAAAAACAGCAAAATATCAATAAAACATTATTTCACTTACAGAATCCATTATACTGTGCTTAGACTTCGATGTAAACACCTCTCTCTCTCTCTCTCTCTCTCTCTCTCTCTCTCTCTCTCTCTCTCTCTCTCTCTCTCTCTCTCTCTCTCTCTCAGTATACATATCCTTTCAATGAAAAAACACAGTAATTAGTGAATACACATTGTTGCTTTACGAAAAAAACGAATTGGTGATAATTTTAGAGATGCGGTCCATAGAAAAAAATTCCGAACTGGTGAAAGTTCCCGCGGAAAAGTGGAAGATATGTTCTACAGAAATCCGCGACAGAATAAAGCGTGAAAAAGTGAAGTGAAAATGTGTGTAAAGTGAAATTTGACCAAAAAAACCTTAAGATCAAAGGTTTCCTCTGCTTTAGAGTTAAGAATTCAAGAATCCATCTTTATTCAAATGAAGAAGCCAAGACTGAATATAGAGAGCAGTGCCTATCCAATATACAGTACATATTGTAAAATTTTAATGTTTGCTTAATTTATTCTTTGTATATATTGTAAATAGTTTCTTATACTTTATGAATATCCTTGTAAATGGTATATTCAAATGTTTCTAGTATTTTTTTATAATTTATGTATTTTTAATATATTTATGTATACCTCAGAATTGTAAATTTATGCCATTGTGACTTGTTTCCCCTTTTTTCAGTTTGGAAATACTACATGTGAATATAACGAAACATTAAATTAAATGAAAATGCTCTGGATATGATAAGTGCTTAAGTATTTATCCCTACTACGATTTCCAAGAGAAACCAAACCTCTTTATCTGATGTCATTAGATCCCAAACTTTTGGTCTTTCCGAGGTACTGCAGCCAAACCTTCGGGTTTGTCTGGTCCTTCAATTTCAGGTCAGAGAAAGGCCTTACCTTGTCAAGCTCTCCAGACTTCTGCCTCTGTAAAGGAGGTGCACAGCCATGCCCCTTTCAGCCCCCCTGCCTGTTCTAGGAAAGGGGGCAAGGGTAACAAGAAGGGAGGAGGGTGCTATGGGTAGCATTCCTCCCCACCAGCTGCTGAAAGTTGGGGTTGCCTGAAGTGGAGACCTGGATAGTGGACATCCTGTGGGAAGGATATCTACTCCCCTTCAAGTCTCTGCCCCCCTTTACTTGCGATCCAGTCCGTTTTCATACTTATATTCCCAGCTCAAAGAAGGACCTTGCCCTCTGGGGGGAGATGAATGTGATGCTGTGGAATGATGCAGTAGAAGTTGTCCATGGTTGGTCTCCAGGTTTTTGCAAACGCCTGTTCCTAGTGGGGAAAATGACTGGAAGTTGGAGACCAGCTTATAGACCTCTCTCCTTTGAAGTGGTTTGTGCACCAGACCTGGTTTAAGATGGAAAAAGCTCACTCCCTATTAGACTCCATCAGAGAGGGTGACCTCATGCTTTCAATAGATCTGAAAACTTTATACTTCCAGATACCCATCCACTGGTCCTTTTGAAAGTAACTCTGTTTTACCCTCAGAGCAATCTTCCAGTTCAGGGTACTGTATTTTGGGCTTTCAACTGCTCTCCAGGTGTTAACATGAGTGTTCATGCTAGTCTCAGCATGATCCCGTTCACATGGGATACATCTTTTGAGGTATCTCAGTGATGGGCTAGTCCAGGGGAGCTCCTGCTCACAGTTGCTACAGGACAGAGACCATCTCCTCAGGTTTTGTTGTGATCTTGTGGCCATGATAAACTACAAGAATTCTAATCTCATTCCCAGGCAGAGGGTAAAGTATCTGGGTGTGCTGATAGGCACAGAAGCAGCAAGAGTTTTTTCCATTGAGCTCTCGCATCAGCAAGTTCAGGAAGGTTGCGCAGAAGCTCCTTTGTCGTCAGGAACAACCCACTCCCCAGTCAGCATTGGTAAGTTGTCCTAGGTCACCTGTCATCCTTAGAGAAGCTGGTCCTTCATGGATTCCTTCACTTGCTCTTCCTTCAGTGGAGGCTCAAAGGGTTCTGATCCTGTGCACAGACTCCCTTTTTTCCAGTTTTCCTTTTTCAGGTAGTGAGAGAGCAGGAAGGACTAGTGTCTTTTTTGCAGCATCAGTTGACCATGCAGGTGAAACAAGTGGGCAGTGGCAGACAAGTTCAGTCTCCATACACAAGTAATAGCTGTTCGAAGTTGGAGGATTCAGAGCATAGACCTGTCTGCCACCAGGCACAACAGGAAGTCGCTGGTATTCTGCTAGATAGTTCCCAACCCATGGGCAGCTATGAAATGCATTCCAACACAAGTGAGACATCCTTGATGCGCGCACTTTTCCTTCATTTTGCCCTATTCAGAAAGTCATCAACAGAGTGCTGATGACCCCAAATCTCAGGCAAACACTCATGACACCAAAATAGCATAGTGCTGGGTGGTATCTGGACTTGCTAGCTCTACTTTATGAGCTCCTGAGAGTTCCTTTGGCACAACATGTTATGCCAGCTGCACATAGAGAGGTATTGTGAGAGAGTGCAAAAGAGAGAGCAGGTAGACATTGACTGCTAGTTTATTAAGGGAGCAGGTCGCTTATAAAGCGGCTTGCGGACGTCAGTACAAGGACATACAGGTGACCCAAGGTCAATTGTTCTCAATGTGAAACAGGACAGGTAAATACAGACAACATGGCAAATAAAATTAACAGATTAGGCACAACAATGCTCTGACATGTGTACAATACAAAAGGGCACAAGTGAGTAAGTAATAAATGCACATTTACATAAATAAAACATGGCTAGGTACCCTGACCTAAGGTCAGGAGAAAAGACACAGTAGAAAAGGGAGGTTCACTAAAGAAAACCCGTTGAGCGGGGGCTTTACAATACTCCCCCCCCCAAAACATAGGTAACGTCTGATTAAAGCAAGTATCTGCTGGGGCGCTGGAGAGGGCCGTGGCTCCACGATGTCAGCTGGGTGTTGCGTTGCGTGCGGGAGCGGTTGGCTGCCTGGGTCCGGGGCCTTACAGGGGCAGCCACGCGACTTTCTTGTGGGCGGGGTGGGCTGCGGGGGCGACGTCTCCTGCGGAGGGCATTGAGGGATGTCGCCAACGTCCTCCTCCAACAGTGTGGGCTTGAGGCGGTCTGTTGACACCCAGTCGTTCTTCCTGTGGATGGCTAGCCAGAATGCCTTTTTGTTTCTCTCCAGCATGAGGAAGGCCCCCCTGTAGGGCCTGGTTAAGGACGGGTGGACGAAGTCGTTCCTGATGAAGACGTGGGTGGTGGAGGACAGACCGGGAGGTGTGAAGGGGGACGTCCTGTCGGTATACGTCCGCTGGCAGGGGGCGAACTTTCCGACCGTGTCACGAAGCCTCTAGACCGCCAGGTTGTGGCGATCCCCCCATGATGAGTTTGCCCGGGACTACAAGAGACTCCCAGTAGACTTTTTCTGCTGCGGATGGGTCGCCGTTGGGTCTGGGGGCGGTCCTCAGCCCGAGGAGGACCCAGGTCAGCTGGTACTTCCAATTCTTGGCGGTGCAGCGGGCCGTGAGGGACACCTCCAGGGACCTGTGGAACCTTTCCACCAATCCGTTGGCCATGGGGTTGTAGGTGGTGGTGCTGTGGTGAGAGGTCCCCAGCAGGCGTGCCAGGGTGGTCCACAGCTTGGACAGGAAGGCTGAGCCCCTGTCCGTTGTTGTTGTTATATGGTCCGGGACACCAAACCGGCTGATCCAGCTGGAGAGGACGGCCTCGGTGCACGCACTGGTGGTGGCTTCTTCCATGGGTGTTGCTTCGGGCCACCTGGTGGAGCGGTCAACGACTGTCAGAAGATACCTGGCCCCACCTGATGGGGGAAGGGGGCCTACCACATCGACATGGATGTGTCCGAAACGCCTTCCTGGCTGGGGGAAGTCGCCCACCCCTGTCTCGGTGTGGCACCCTACTTTGCTGGTCTGGCACCGGATGCACTGCCTCGCCTAGGTCGTCGCGTCCTTCCGTATGCCGTGCCAGACGAACTTCTCTGCCAGCAGCTTGGCCGTCGTCCTGCCGAAGGGGTGGGACAGCCTGTGGATGATGTCGAAAACCACATGGCGGCGGGAGGCGGGTACCAGCGGGCGGGGGTGGCCGGTGGGTATGTCGCACAGCATGTTGGCCCCCCCAGGGGTGAGGGGCACGTCCTCCCACTTGAGCGACGTGATTGCGGTGTGGTAAGCTGGAACCTCTGGGTCGGTGGCCTGCTCCCGGGCAAGGTCCTCGTAGTTGATCCCAAGCTACACTGTATTGAGTTCGATCCTCGAGAGGGCATCTGCTACAGGGTTCTTCCTGCCAGGGAGGTATTTGATGGTGCAGGTGAACTCTGCGATGGCCACGAAATGCCGCTGCTGCCTGGAGGACCATGCATCCCCCTGCTTTGTGAAGGCGAGGACCAGCGGCTGGTGGTCCGTCCAATTTGTGAAGGGTGTGCCCTCCAGGAGGAACTTGAAGTGGCGTACCGTCCAGTACACTGCGCAGAGTTCCCTGTTGAAGGTGCTGTAGTGGGACTCGGCGTGGGCTGAGCTTCCTGCTGAAGAAGGCAATGGACTGGGGGACTCCGGCGACGACCTGCTCCAGGACGGTCCCACTGGAGATTTCAGACAGGAGGGAGGATGCAAAATACATTTTACCATCTTCCTCTTCTAGACCAACACCCAGAAGACAGTGTCTCAGTTCCAACAACCAGGGTAGACAGTCTAGGTCTATGGGACAACCTTTTCGGCAGAGATTCTGTTAAGGCTCCCAATCCAAGAGGTAGACAACTGGAGGAAGGCAACGATACTGGTCCACTGCTCCCCACAGGTCCGGCAAACATAATGCTATGGGCATAAGGGGAGCCAGTAGATAAGAAAGATTTTTTCCCCCATCTGCTTCATCAGAGCAGAGTGGGGGGCTGTCTAGGGAACAAGTGGAAAGAGTGGCAGAAAGCCAGTGCAGAAAAATGGACAGTACAGACAATCAGGGAAGGGTACATCCTCCTCTTCCAGCAGAAACCACTTTTGTTACCAATACCTCTCAAGTTCCCCTCCTACTGGAAAGACTTCCCCAAGCACAGGGCTCTTCAGCAAGAGGTCTGAGCATGCTGGACAAAGAGGCTGTAGAAATAGTGAAAGAAGAGTTGTCAGCTTTTTACAGACACCTTTTTCTGGTAGAGAAGGCATCAGGGGGTTGGAGACCAGTAATAGATCTGTCAACCCTGAACAAATATTTTTGAGTGACCCCTTTCAGATGGACTCACCAAGACCAGTTCTTGTGGTGTTCAGAAGAGGGGATTTCAGGATCTCCCTAGTCTACAGGATGCATATCTTCAAATCCCCATTCATCCTTCTGCCAGAAGATTCCTATGTTTTGTCTCCGGAAAGATAACTGATCAATTCAGGGCCCTCTGCTTTGGCCTAGCAGCAGCACCCCAAGTATTCACCAGTCTTTCAACTGATTTCAGAATGGGCCCACAGGAGAGGAGTTCATCTACGAAGGTAATTGGACGATTGGCTCATTCCGGCACTGACAGCAGAACAGGCCAGGAGAGACAGGGACTTAATCTTGGAGGTGTGCAAGACCCTGGGAATTCTTATCAACTACAAGAAATTGGACTAAATTCCAACTCAGAACATAGGTACTTCGGTATGATGATAAACACTCAGAAGTCGAAGGCCTCCCCATCACAAGAGAGAATAGAAAAGTTCCTGAAGATTTCGAACATGTTCGTCTCCAATCCCCTCCAACCAATAAAGAAGTGGCAAAGCCTAATAGGGTATCTAGTCTCTTTGGAGAAGCTGGTACCAAGGGGCAGAGCTGACATACGTTCCTTGCAATGGAATCTAAGAGAAAAGGAGAAAAAAATCAGAGAAGTTCAAGGGACCTGATTGCCATTACAAAGAGAAACAAACGGGATTTGCAGTAGCGGAGAGATTCACAAAATCATTTGCAGGGAATGCAGTTAAGCCAATTAGCTCCAGAGATGCTAGTGTCCCAGACACATCCAAAAAAGGGAGGGGTGCCCACTTAAACGAAAAGTGCATTTCAGGGAAATGTAGGAACACATCAATGTCTTGAAGATGAAAGCAGCCTGGTTGGCTCTGCAGTACTTCCAAGATTACCTTCAAGGCGAGACAACAGTCATTATGAGTGACAACATCTCAGTTGTCGCATACTTGAACAAACAGGGGGTAACGATTTCCTGTGTCCTGAATTATCTAGCGGTTCAGATGCATGAATGGTCAGAAGTCAAGGTACTGATGCTGACTGCCAGATACATTCCAGGGAAGAGAAACATGGTGGCGGATACCCTGAGCAGGTCGGACCAGATAGTGGGAACAGAATGGTCCTTGAAACAATCAGTAGCAGGCAGACGGTTCAAGTTGTGGGTAGGCCTCACACTAATTTTGTTTGCAACTCTCCAGTCCCAGACAAGAAAGCCATAATGCAAGTCACGTTTCAACATCAGTGGGGCAACTTGGATGTGTACATGTCCCCTCCATTCAGCCAGATCCGAAGAGTAATCAGCAGATACTTCATTTTCCAAGTCCTGAGGATGACGTTAGTAGCCCCAAAGGTTCCCCAAGTGGAATGGTACACAGTCCTTCTACACCTTCTGGTAGACATTCCAAGACGTCTGCCCATAATGCCAAATCTACTGAAACAAGTACAGCGGTCGAGTACATCGATCAGTAACAAAGAAAGGCTTTTCAAGAAAGTTGCAGAAGCTATTGCCAGCTCTGTTAAACAATCCTCCCTCAAACTCTACCAAGAAAAGTGGAAAGCATTCCTGGATTGGCGCAGTAAAAGGAATTTACATCCCCTCAAAACAACTATAAAGGATGTAGCGGATTTCCTTCTTTTTTTGAGACGTGAGAAAAACCTTTCCATATTGGCAGTGAAAGGCTACAGAGCCACCCTCTCTAAAGTGTTTAAAGCAAGAGGTATAGAATTGTCAGTCCTGGGAAATTTCAGATATGATGAAACATTTTGAGAAAAGCTGTTCCCCCCAGAGTTCTAAAACCACCTGAATGCAGTATAACCAAAGTTTTGGCTTCCTTGACTAAGTCCCCTTATGAACCTACAAAGACTGCTTCAGACCGTGACTTGACTTTAAAAACAGCGTTCCTTCTCGCTTTGCCATCAGCAAAGAGTAGGAAAAATTCACGCACTTTCATAATATGATGTCACTCTTACCTATGGTTGGACGGAATTATCTTTTAAATTTCTCCCAGACTTCATTGCAAAAACACAAAACCCATCATCACATGACCCAAGATTTGATGGCTTCTCCATTCCCTCTCTTAAGGAATTTGTGGGCAACAAACGAGAAGAAATGTTGCTATGCCCAGTCCGAGATGTGAAAACCTACCTGAAATGTACAGCCTCCCTCAGACAAGCCAAATATAGACTGTTCATTAGTACAGGGCGGACTAAAAAGGAGATTTCTAAGAGCACGATCTCCTTTTGGCTGAGAGGGGTGATAAGCAAAGCCTACAGTTCAGAAGGAAATGTGTCTCCTGTTCCAACAAATATCAAGGCACACGACATCAGAAGTATTGGTCCTACAGTCGCCTTTAAGAAAAACTATGCCATAGAACAGATTCTGAGTGCCAGTGTTTGGAAGAGACAAACTACCTTTACATCTTTCTATTTAAAAGATGTAACACACAGATCCTTCGACACCTTCACCTTGGGTTCAGTGATGGCAGCTCAGCAAGTGGTGTAACGGATATGGCCTCTTAGCTCTTTTGAGGAGGTACGTAGAGCTGAGCCCATGTTTCGTCACACCACTTAGTTTCAGCATGTGATGTTTGTATGTTAGGAAAAATACAGATTTCTGTTTAATTCGTCGTTTTTTATACAGTATAATAGAAAAACATTCAAAATGTTATGAGTAAAAATGATTAATGCTGTTCATTTTATTCAGCAAGATAATCTAAGGCACATCTTTTTTGGTTTGAGAGAGTTCACAAAATGTTTCCAATTTTTTATTTTTGGGGAACTCAAAAACTATATGCTAGAGACTTGAAATTTTAATATGTTGATGAGAAAGCATGTCTGTATAATATAAATAAAAACAATGAATCATTGCATTTAATTTTTCAATTAGTAACGAATACTAAGTTAAAAGGAAAGAAATCCTCTGGAAGAAATTTTGTCATGAACTTCAAAATTTTCTGCCTACTGAGGTACAAAATTTTTGGAGACATATACTATTAAAATAATATCTGTTTAGAAAGAAAAACATTTGGTAAGCTATGTGAAAGTTCAGAATGGTAACATAGTGAATTGGCGAAGTTGTTTAGTAATGATAATGATAAGTGGCCAGAGGGAGGGTGCAAATAATCATTAGTATGCTGTAGGCATTTCAAAGGGTAAGACAGTTATTATGTTACAAAGAAAAAATCCAAATTTGACATCTAATAAAATACTCCCACAACTTGCGGGGTACTTCTTTTCATCTTCTGCCAGTAATTAAAGAGAATAGTTAAGGTGATGGACTCAACCAGTCCAAATTCAAGAAAGTGCAACAGCAGATGATACAGGGTCCTCTTGACCGCAACATATCTCTCGAGATTTTTTAACAGTCACTTGGCTTGATATTTAGTAATTCAGTTTTTGATTGGATGTAACTTTGATATTTTTAAAGGTCTGTGTTTTTAATAACACTTCATATTTGTATTTTTTGTATTTGCATCCCTTGCCTGGTGGGGTTGAAATTTATCAACATTTTTATTCTGTAAACAAATCCGTAAAATGAGCTTTTAGGAACATAGCGCAGCTTTCTTCAACATGATGCTTATTGAATTCAATTTTTTTAGGCTGAGTACTTTCAGAAATTAAGACAACCACTGCTGCAAGAAATTCGAAAAGGAACAGTATTTGCTGCTCTTGGGGAACCAGAAAGGCTGGTCAGCTCCGAACAGACACTTGGAAATTCCACAAGTGAAAATGGTCCATTTTTAGCAAAGATCAGCTTTGATGAATGTGGAAGAATATGCTTGCACCACCTGGATGAAATACATCCTCCTTCTCATCACCATGTCATCCAGGCAAGTCTCTCAAGAGTCTCAGTGCCGTGTTTGCCATGTAATAGTTAGCTCGAGTATTTTTCAGGTTTGACACAATGTTAAGTTGACACTTTCCATTTTATTTCTGTCAAATCTATTCATAATCAGTCTCAGTTGCCTGGGGTGTCTCACTGTTTATAACAATTCCCATGTAAAGTACAATACCAGAGTCATCTGTTTCTGTTAATCACAGACTAAGTCATGTTTACAGTCTGGTTTTTACATGTACGTAGACATAAAGTTCAGTATTAAATTACACAGCTTCAGGTCTTACAGTTTCAGTAATTTTTTTAGTTGTGGAAGTTAAAGGGAATTTGTGTTTTGTTTACTTTGTATACAATTACTGAATTTTGTATCACACATAAGAATGGAGTATTTTTGAGAATGCGTAAATTGATAGGTGATGTAAGTTTTGCTACCTCTAGGTTTTTTTTTTAATTGCACAAGGCCAGACACTTTCACTTGCTACAGCATAGTATTTGGGATAATATAAATACTGTATTCTTCCTGCAGCATCATTAATCATATACTGTACAGTACTACATTGCATCATTACAACAGATGTAAAACTCCAGCCACACCAAACACACATGCTCCACAACAGAGATCTGCACGATGCATGGTTTATCTTGCGAGAGTCCTTTTTTACTCTGACTGTCTCACAGAAGAACCAGAGCCAAAGTGTAGTGTAGGGAAGGGCAGTTGGCTTTAAGTTATGTTATTTGGGATGAATCTTGCCTAATATTAAAGGTGCAACTGGCATTTGAAATAAACAAAAGAAAAATGCTTGGCTGGCCTGGATGGACTTTCTGTAATCACCTGTTTCCCACCAGGTAGAGTTGTAGTATCTACGTTTTTGTCAGAATTCTTTCAGCCATGTCCATGTGCATACAGTGTGAATTGGCTGTGACAATTTGTTGGTAGTGAGTTTATTTGGCTTTTCCTTAGCAACATTCATTTCAGGGTGTGATGTCCCTACCTACATGAGTTAGGTTAGAAAACTCTTTAGACTTTGCAGGCAACTTTTCGAGGAGAAGTACACTCCAAAATTATACATCGAATTCATTTAGGTCTAGCCAGCCTAGTATCCTCCTCTGCCCCTGACTCATCGAGAAGGAAACTCCTTTGCTCGGACAGTATCAAAGTGACTCCAGTGGGAGACGTGGTTTTCTCCCAGTTTCTGTTAGTCTCTTACTAAACCATCTCCAAGAGAGAGGAGAGCTTCTCTTGCTCTCTCGACTGCGATGGTTTAGGTATTTTAAATTTGGGATCTTTTGCCCTTCATTGTAGTGAAAGTGGCATCTTCTACAGGGGCTGACCTGGAGGAAGATACTACAGTTAAGAGACGTTCTTGTCGGGGGCCAGACCTTTCTGGCTACTCATCCTACTAGACCACTACCTGGGTGCCGATTGCATGTGGGAAGGCGGCAAGTTTTGGCACTGAGGATTGGACCAGCTTTGGGTTCTATTTCACTGCTTTCAGATCGAAGTAGAGGTTATGGCAAGTTGGTGAGGTTGAATAAAGCACCTCTCTTTCCCAGGCAGTATCTTTTAAACTCTTGGACTTATATGGCTTCCTCCCATTGAGAATCCCAGGCTACTTCTGGTTTGAGGTTCACCTCACTTTAAACCACTCTTCTGAATTTGGGAAAGAGGGAAAGAAGGAGGAGGGAGAATGTGAAAGTGCAGCATTCTTTCCCTTTGACTGCTGTTTGTAAGAGGATGCTTGTCAGGTCATTTCTTCATGACTGTGATTTTTCTCAGCAAGCTGAGGGGTGAATACATTATCGGAAGGATACCAACTTCTCGCTTTTCAGGTTCCGATATCTCTTACACTCTTTCCCTGTGCATTCCCTCTCTATGTTCCTGTTTGCAGTAGGACCTCATCTTCAATAGGATTGTGTGCAGTGCAACAAGTGTTCTGTACTCGTGATTTTGTGTTTTGGTTCGGTTGTTGTCGCGAGGATAACGAGTTAACTAGCACGGGAATAGCAATCGAGTTGGGGGAAGCTTTGTTCCATACGAGAAAAGACGAATGATTTCACAATGTTTCATGCACTGTTCTGAAAACCAACTTTAGTTCTTCGCCTTTGTTTTGAAAGCATGCCTTTTGTGGCTGGCTGGTCACCGTCTGTTTTGATCGTGTTGAAATTTTGTGAAGAGCTTCATCCCATACGATTTTTGCTTGAATCATATGTGCCTTTTTGAAAGTAAATGCTTGTATATCGATTGATTAAGTCATGTTTTGTAGGATTGCGTTACTCTGACCACGTATTGTTCTGACGTTGCCTGGTTTCATTTCCCACTGGAACCCTAAAATTTGGTCATTCTGATTTCAGACACCGTTAGAGTTTGTTCCCTCTCTCTCTCTCTTCAAAAGAAAGAAGTTAATGTAGAATATTTGTGTGGTCACTGGTGTCAATCTTAGCTATTGAGATCTGACTTTAGGAAA
>NC_089782.1:56491200-56543700 GCF_040412425.1 Macrobrachium rosenbergii | reverse complement strand
TTTTGTAGAACAGCAATGTAACACCTTAGTTCTAAAAACTCCTCCAGACACATAAAAATGCGTTGTCTTACTAAACAAATCAGATTATATTGATCTATTTGAAAACAATTCTAAAAGACAACACTAAATTCAAACTCCTAGGTACTGCCAGACTTTGCAACCAGTTTTTAAAATCAGACCGGATCAACATATTTTTAAGTGTCTTAAAGAAAGAATCTTATAACGGAGGAAAAATTCCATTCTCTTTATAGTACAGGGTTCTACTTACGGATTATGTATGGACTTAACTGACCATAAAGAAGGGCTTCCCATCAGACCTATACTAAGCGTCTTTTGATTTGAAATTACAGGTTTTTATAGTTCCTTGTTCCCCATTTTCTATCAGGGGTGAAAAGAATATAATATAAAGGAATTAGCTAACCACTTCGGGGAAGCCATATGAGCCAGGACTCAGGTCTCTTTATGGTCAGTTATGATGTTGAGTCCTTGTTTTACCAAGTACCATAATGAAACTATTGAAATTAGTCAACAAACTCTATAAAGAGACTCTCTTTTTAATAATTTTAAGATTCTGATTTTAAGAAATTAAAAACTGGATCAGGACACTGCCTTATTTTAAAACAATTGTTACTCTGGTTCAAATAGATGGAACGGCTATGGGTTCTCCAATATTTTCAATTATCAATATTTTATTTGCTTTGGAGGAGCATTTTTACACTTTGCCGAGTGAGTTACCATCTGCTGTTCTACAAAAGGTACGTTGACGATACCTTTGCTCTTTTTAAATCCAAGTATGATGCTGAAAGGTTTCTTGATTTTATTAATAGGGCACACCCAAATATAAAATTTACTATGGAGTGTGAAAGTGATAATAAACTACCTTTCTTAGATGTTTTAGTCTTACGACAGTAAGATCATTTTAACACTTCGGTTTACATGAAGAAAACTTTTACAGGATTAGGTTCAAATTTTTATAGTCATTGTTTTTACGGCTTTAAATTAAACTCTTTATTTACGTTACTTCATCGTGCCTTCTCATTGACATCTAGTTGGGAGTTTTTTCACGAGGAAATCCGCTTCTTACATCAACATATTACAAGTAATTATTTTCCCACCACACTTTATCACAGGTATGTTTTTAAACTTCTTAACAACGTTTTTATTCCAAAAGTCTCCGTACCTAATGTGCCTAAACTTCCGTTTTATGCAAATGTACCTTTGATCCATGACAAAAATTTCTATGATGTACTTAGAAAACTCATGTCTAATTATATACCAGCTATTTAATTTAATATCATCCCGACAAATCCACTTACCTTGGGTAGTTTGTTTAAATTTAAAGATAAACTTGACCCTTTGATGACCTCATGTGTTGTGTACAAGTTCAATTGCCTAGATGTAATCTAGGGACCTACGTGGGATCCACACAGAGGTTACTAAGGGTCAGAATTGATTCCCATAAGGGCGTTAGCTATCGAACTGGTAGCAAACTTGCTAGTCCTGAATTTTCCAAATCAGGCAACACGCCAATAAATGCAAACATAACATACAATGCAAAGATTTTTGAAATATTGGGACGGGCACCGAATGGCAAACTACTGACAATCCGGGAATCCTTGTTTATTAAACAACTTGTTCCCCAATTGAACACACAGTCTTCCTCGACAACTCTTTACCTTACGTGAGCTGTTGCCTTTTGTCGTCTCTGGTTTGTTCCTTCTGACTTTCATCCTTCCTTCCTCTCTTGATGGTTGGTCCTGCTACAACTAGTTTTTAATTTTGCTATATATAATGTATTATGTCCTGTATTTGTATTTTAGCGCTTTTAATGTTAATTTTATGTTTTTTTATCTTTATAGCTTGAAAATGAAACCTTTGTGTTTTGAAACGTTGCAATAAATGTATTTTATGGACCACCTGAGATGTACTTCCTCCTTCAACCGTCTTATATATATATATATATATATATATATATATATATATATATATATATATATATATATATATATATATATATATATATATATATATATATATTATATATATATATATATATATATATATATATATATATATATATATATATATATATATATATATATATATATGTATATATATGTATATATATGTATATATGTATATATATATATATATATATATATATATATATATATATATATATATATATATATATATATATATATATATATATATATATATATATATATATATATATATATATATATATATTATATATATATATATATATATATATATATTTATTATATATATATATATATATATAATATATCAGCAGGGACAAGGAAATATATATATATATATATATATATATATATATATATATATATATATATATATATATATATATATATATATATATATATAAAATATATATAAATAAAAGATAGGAAGGAAATGGAAACACTGGAGTGCTGCTTGAGGCCTTTCGTCACTACGTCCTTTACTTAGCAGACTGAAGAAATATAAAAGTAAGTTTACAAAGAAAGCTCATATAAATGACAGATGGGGATTATAAAGGAAACATATGTACCTGGAATCCAACACAATTGAAGGATTAGTAGAACTGCCAAAACTGGGTTAAATATTTAAGAGGTTTTACAAAGGATTAAGATCAACCGTTCAGAAGCAGGGACAGGACAATTAAAAGAATATACAGGGTCGTGACTGACCACCTAAAAATTTTTTTTAGTACAACAAAATAATTCTCTTTTTTGTAAACAATAATAACTTTTTGCAAGATGAACATTTTTTTGAATAAAAAATTATATTAAACATACAGATACATAGAAAATGTATATCAAGTAACTAACTTGTAATTAAGTCAGTGATTTTATCTTTTAGGTCATTCTTGAACATTTTTCTAATACAGGGGTCCAAATAATACATGCCAGGGCTAAGATTAAGATTACAACTGGAAGTAAGCTGGATAATAGCGGACTCCAATAGATTTCTTGAAGAGAAATCTTTCGATCTGGCAATTTATCCTGTGAGAGTTTTCACTTAAATGAATGAATATAGCATTGGATGCTTGTCCAGTTTTGACTGAATACTTATGTTGCTTAATACGTACATCTAAATCTTTGCTAGATTGGCCAATATAAAAGGAGGGGCAGTCCAAACATGGAATTTTATATATTATGTTGTTGTTTTCTTTAGGGCTATTTTTTATTAACATTCTTTTGAGTGTGTTATTATAAGAAAAAACGAGTTTTACATTAAAAGGTTTTAACAATGATTTTGTGTTTTCAAAACCACTAAAATAAGGCAAGCTAAGAATGATCTTAGGGGTTTCTTTCTTCATGTTACTTTCACTATAAAACTTTTTGTGGGCTTTGTTATAACAAATATCTAGTATATGTGAAGGATAACATAAATCTGTCCCTATTTTTCTTATGTATTAAAATTCTTGATCCAAATACTGGGGACTGACAATGCGCAAGGCTCGTAAAAACATAGAGGAAAAAATTTATATTTTGATGTTAAGGTGATGGCCTGAATAAAAATGGACATAAGTTAAGTTGTTGGTTGGTTTCCTATAAATACTGAATTTACATTGAAATGGTGCTCTATGTATTAAAACATCTAAGAAAGGGAGGCAATTGTCTTTTTCTAATTCTAACGTAAACTTAATGGAAGGTACCTGGTTATTCAAATTAGAAAAAGACACTAGTATGCAAACAGTTAGCTTGCCTAGGTAATTCCTTGGGTACAGTTGCCTTCAGGTTCTAACTTCTTTTATGACTTGTATGGCCTAGTGGACAGTGCCCTTGCCTTTGAATTGAAAGACTTGAGTCTGAAATATATATATATATATATATATATATATATATATATATATATATATATATATATATATATATATATATATATTTACATATATATATATATATATATATATATATATATATATATATATATATATATATACACATACATACATACATACATATATTTCAGACTCGAGTCTTTCAATTCAAAGGCAAGGCTGCTGTCCACTAGGCCATACAAGTCATAATCATTGTATTTATTAGAACCTGAAGGCAATTGTACCCTAAAAAGGATTATTAATGGATAGGCAAGCTAACTGTTTGCATACTAGCATGTTTTGAAGAATAAAAAGAACCCCCATTGCTGAGTCGGGAAGTTGGGGAAAAAACACTGGTAGGCAAGCAGTTAGTTTGCCCAGGTAATTCCTTGGGTGCAGTTGCCTTCAGATTCTAACTTCTTTTATGACTTGTATGGCCTAGTGGGCAGCGCCATTGCCTTTGAATTGAAAGACTTGAGTTGAAATATATATATATATATATATATATATATATATATATATATATATATATATATATATATATATATATATATATATATATATATATATATATATATATATATAATTCAACATTGACGGTGAGGCTATCCTCAGCAGTACAAAACCAGGCGGCGTGGAAGTAGACAGCATGAAACATAATTCACTTTATTCCTTATACAGCGACGTTTCGAGACCAATGTCTCATCATCCAGGCTAAAATCAAAGATAAAAAACTGATAAGCAGCTCTTTGTTTTTAATGATGAGGTATATGTGCAGGTTGAGGGTGTGGGGATGGGTAACCCACTGAGTTGCACATTCGCCAACATTTTTATGCACAAATTTGAGAGAGAGCTGCTGGACAGTTGTCCCCCTTCTTTTAAACCTTTATTCTATCGCCGATATGTGGATGACACTTTTGTTCTTTTTAAGGACCATTCGCATTGTGATTCGTTCTTACAATATGCCAATTCTTTACATTCCAACATTAAATTTACATATGAATTGGAAAACAATAACAAACTACCATTCTTAGATACGATTGTCATCCGTGATGACGACCGTTTTCACACAGGCATTTTTCGAAAGGCAACTTTCACAGGCCTTGGTCTTAACTTTTATAGTTTTTGTTTTTTCAATTTTAAATTCAATTCATTGTCTACCCTCCTCCACAGAGCCATGACATTAACTTCTGATTGAGTCTTTTCCACAAAGAAATCGGAATCCTTTACGATTATTTTAAATCAAATTGCTATCCTCCTAATCTCTTTATGAAATATGTCAGGAAAACGCTGGATTTTTCATTTCATCCTCCAGCAGCAATACATTTGGCCCATAAACTTAAGCTCTATATACGATTTTTATGTGCATGACACCTCTTTCTTACCTCACTTAAGGAGAATTTTAACTAATTATTTCGGCCGTTGATGTCAAGTTTGTCTTAATGAACCTAGGACTATTGGTAGTATGTTGCGTCATAAAGATAGATTACCTCCCTTAATGCAGTCCGGTGTTGTCTATATTTATACTTGCTGCCGATGCAACAGGCAGACTTACGTTGGCAACACACGCCGCCTGCTTAAGGTGAGATGTGATGCACATATGGGCATCAGTTTCCGTACAGGTGTAAACTATCCAACCCAGAACTATCTAATTAGGAATCATGGGAAATTTTGCAAAAATAATATAAATTATAAGGATTTCAAAATATTATTATCAAGCCCATATGAGCACCACCTTCCAATATTAGAATCTCTAGCTATAAAGAAACTAGTTCCCACCTTAAACAACCACTCTTCATCTGTTCCCTTGTACATAGCCTAAACCACGCCCTTCTTCTTGTTTACTTTCGGTGCATTTTTCATACAGCAACTGAACTCCGTTGAGACAAGGTGTCTTTTAACTACTCTTAACTTTAAATTTGTTTCTCTTCTTGTAGCGTAATTTTTATTTCAACGATGTATCTTACTTTGCCTTACTTTATTCAATGTATTTTGCGTGTCAACAAAAATAATTTGTTATGCTGTATTGCTTATCAGTTTTTTATCTTTGATTTTAGCCTGGATGATGAGACATTTGTCTCGGAAACGTCGCTGTATAAGGAATGAAGTGAATTATGTTTCATGCTGTCTACTTCCACGCCGCCTGGTTTTATATATATATATATATATATATATATATATATATATATATATATATATATATATATATATATATATATATATATATATATAATTTATATTTATATATGTTATATATGTTATATAATATATATATATATATATATATATATATATATATATATAATTTATATTTATATATGTTATATATATATATATATATATATATATATATATATATATATATATATATATATATATATATATATATATATATGTATTATATATTACACACATAATATATAACACATTGGTGTGAAAGTGAGGCTATTCCTCAGCAAAATATACAAGAAGACACTAAAGCAGACAGCTTGGTACATGGTTTTCCTTTATTCATCACGGCCTACGTTTCGAGATCTTGTCTCATCCTCAAGGCTAAAAATACAAAGTAAAATATACAAATACAGCAAGAAGAGTTAGGATATATGTACAAATAAATTATGATAAAGTAAAACATCAGTAAAAAAGGTAAACCTAAAATAAAATTATTAGAAAAAAAGAAAGAAATAGAATATTTTAACTAACAGACCTTATTCCTCGAGGTTCAGTTGCTGTATGAAAAACAATAAACATAAGGTGGGGTGTGGTGTAAGCTATATACAGGGGTGTGGACGAGGAATGATTGTTCAGAGGGAACAAGCTTCTTGATCGCTAACGATTCAAGAATAGGGAGGTGGTGTTCGTGTTGACTGGTTAGTATAATCTTAAAATCATTATTGTTTATTTTACTTTGAACAATCATTCCTCGTCCACGCCCCTGTATATAGCTTAAACCACACCCCACCACACCCCAACTTGTGTTTATTGTTTTTCATACAGCAACTGAACTTCGAGTAATAAGGTCTGTTAGTTAAAATATTCTATTTCTTTCTCTCTTGTTTTTTAACAATTTTATTTTAGGTTTACCTTTTTTACTGATGTTTTACTTTATCATAATTTATTTGTACATATATCCTAACTCTTCTTGCTGTATTTGTATATTTTACTTTGTATTTTTAGCCTTGAGGATGAGACAAGGATTTCGAAATGTAGGCCGTGATGAATAAAGGAAAACCATGTACCAAGCTGTCTGCTTTAGTGCCTTCTTGTATATATATATATATATATATATATATATATATATATATATATATATATATATATATAATATATATATATATGTAACATAATATATTTTTATAAATATTACTGCTGTTTGCCCTTGATGTATTTAGGTGTAGGAATATTAGTCAGATTGACCTCGACAGAGAACATCTCTGCCCCGCCGGTAGGCTAGACAATTCAAAATAACGATCACAGCAGTAGACAGATGGCGCCGCGTATAGGCTGGGCAGTTTTAAAACAAAATATGCTAGGGCATTAGGGACCTAAGCCTCAGAGAGGGTTTACACTCAATGACCCCTAGTTATGGTGGCCTTAAGCTATTTATTCTATGCATTCGGCGATGCCTTTGTCAAGGTCGGATTGCCCGGGGCGGTATGTCAAGAGGCCACCTCATCTGGCGGGAACGAAGCGAGGTCGGTCAGAGAGAGTAAAGCGGTCACTGAACCAGGGTGCACGCGGAGAGCGTGCCGAACGCTATTCTTTGTTCTTTATTACTTTTACTCCTACGTCTATCTTAATTAGTGAATTGGGAAGACTGCCAGAATACGACTCCTGAGGTCCTCGTTTACTTATGGCGACTCGGCGTTCACGGTAAGTCCGATTCTTGTTGAAGCTTCGTCGATTGACTAGTAACTTCGTCTGTATTTCAAATTTCTTTTGTTTTCTTCCTTCAGCCACCCACTTAGGTATATGTGTTTACGAAGTCTAGATTAAGCCAAATTATTATATTGTTAGCTTCAACCCGTTATTCCAGTAAAATACCTAGGTTAGGGTAAGCAACACAGTTTTAAGTCTCGATGCTTTTGTATGCCCTCGGCGTTCGATGTTGGGAAGAACCGTTGCGTTTGAAATCTAAAATTCATCTCAAATATTCTTGTTAAGGTTAATTACCCTTAACTGGCGACCTTTGGCTAATTAACGACTGTCTTTGAGGTTAACTTTTGGCTTCAAGTGGCAGATTACGTGTATTCTTGGTCTGCAGGGCCGTAAAAATTACGTAAATTGAATAATACATGATCAGCCAAGACACACACATAACAATATAATATATATGTAATTATATTTATATGTATGTATGTATATATATATATATATATATATATATATATATATATATATATATATATATATATATATATATATATATATATATATATATATATATATATATATATATATATATATATTGTCTTGATGCATACCAGGTACCTGTTTATTACACAACTATCTCAAAATTCAAAAATTTACCTCACTTCAGCCAGATACCTGAACTCTCATAGCAACAGGAATTACGGATGAGTGCTCTAAAGGTAACAGTGATCCCTTAGAAAACTTATTAATCACTTGAAAAATCAAACTAATTTTATCAGAATATGTGTGAGGTATCAACAATTAAACAAGAAATATTCTAGAGTAAAAGGGCATCACTCCATCAAATAACTTTAACTGTTTCCCTGGTCTTACTTCACTTTAGCAAAACTTAAAGAACAAAACATGTTTATCACTTTGACTTATGCGCACACAATTAATCCTATTCACTTGTGGTCAGTAAATGAAACACTGTTTTTCGAAAAATATTAAACACAAAAATTTATTTTTAAATTCAAAAGTTATAACTAGAATTCACAATCTGAAAAAATTTACTATTTCTTGAAAACAACACAAAACTTAATTAATTTGTGAATTAAATTATGAAACAAACTAATTCACAAAAACTTTAATTTATCAGGAATTTAAATTAATCAAGAAAAATTTAAACTATCAAGAATTACTCAAGATTTGAAAAGAAAATCTTAATAAATGAAAAATTAAATGAAGTATGCAATGTTAAATTACCAAGAAATACTTAAAATGCTACGTAAATAAATGTTACATCACAAACATAAAAAAATGTGAAAATATGAAGAGATTGCAAACAGGAAAACACGAAAATGCACATAAGATTTATCAATAATAATTTCACTAGGGCAAAATTTCCCTAACTACTTATACCATGGTATTAATAAGTAAAATTCATGTTACCTTACACAAACTTGTGAAAACCTCTGTAAAATCCCTTTGCAGCTGCGCTAATATCACTAAAGACACTTTTTTACCAGGCGCCATTACAAATTAAATAATTTTACTAAATTCAGATCTCAAAAGGTAATACTAATATCAGTGACCATAAATATACTACGTTAAAAGTAATCTCTTTTTAAAGAACGAGAGAGAGAAAAGAGAGAGAGGGAACCAAACTGATCGGTCTCAGAAATCAGAATGAAACAGATTTCAGAATTCCAGTAGCACATGAAACAATTACATGGCGTCATTTAGGCTTTTTGGTTACGAGATACAAAAGAAAAGTTCTAGAAGCAGGGAGGTGACGTCATAAAAGCATTTTGGGAGCGATATACCAAAAGAGGAATTTCTAGAAGGAAAGTGGCGTCATCCCAGTAAAACGTTTTGAATACAATCGGGACATGCTACTCTTTCTCCCAAAGCAGCATACATGATCAGAGCCATGTATGTAACTTTGTGAAGTAACTCTTATTCTTTTCGTATGGGACAAGACTTTTACAGGAATCTTTACACAATCGAAACACACTGCATTCGGCTAATTATGTTTGATGTGTTTTATAAACAAGACGAAAAACTGAGTTGATTTCCTGAGCGAATTGGCAATTGTTATTCCAAACTCTTCTCACGTTAACTCAAAACAAAGTGCTCTCTCTTATCTCAACTGATGATATCTAAGTGAAACAAGTCTTCGCTGAACACACACGTGTTCATGTACTACGTTGCTATTAAAATTGTATTATCAATTCTAAATTACGCTATTAAGTTATAATCATTAGTTCTTTTGAGATCTGTTGTGATATTTCAAAAATTATTATTATTACACATAATACAATAAATAAGAGAGTAAATATATCAAAATTATAGGAGGATATATATATTACAAGGCAGCATCATGAAAATATACATATATATATACTGGGAGTTTCAAAATTAGAGCCACCCCCTCCACAGAATATATGGAAAGTTATGAAGTTTTCTGCTATAGCCTATCTCCAAGTACATTATTTTAAGTTTCTATTAAGCTGTTTTTCATTTTACATTTCTTGTATTTTCAGACTGAGTGATGGAGTTAGATACAGCCATGGCTAACGACTCAGAGGAAATCAGATGGATTGACTGAATCCGGGCTATAACCTTCAGAGTGGCCAGGGATGCTGGCGCATCCTTCATTTCACGTTCCTGGAGAGCTAAATGCATTAAAAGAGATGAATCCTTTGTTAAAAGAAACTGGAACAAAAATCCATATGACTGTCATCGGGAAAAGAGTGAGAATCTTGGAAGGCCTGAAGTCCTTTCTCAGGAGTCAAAAGACATCATAGCTGAGGCAGTGGATAGCCCAAGAAAGTCTTTACGTAAATTGGTGCTTGAACTAGAAACAAAAAAGGGGAAAGAAGAGTATATCGTGAGTTGAAAAAATCTGGTATCAAGCCATTTCATGTTATCAGCAAGCCCAACATCACTCAGCAACAGAGAGAAGACCGTGCATGGTTTTGTGGATCATTTCTTAAAGATTGGGATGAAGCAGACTTTCTCCATGTTGCTGCATCAAGTGGATTCTTCATTTACACAGTCAGGAAGCCAGATCATAAAAATGACATCAATTTTGTGCTGCAAAGTTGGATGATATTAGCGATGACGTGCGCTATCGCCAAGTTGTGAAATTTCCTGAATATTTGGGAATTTTTCTCTGTTTCACAGCCAAACGGTTAATGTGGATCATCAAAGAAAAAGGACAGTCTTGGAATGGAGAATACTTCAGAGAAACTGCTTACTGGAATACTTCAGAGAAACTGCTTACTGGTGGAGTATTTCCCTTCCTCAAAGATCCTGAAAATGTGTTATATGTTGAAAAAGTCACATTTTTGCATGATAAGGCACCATGTTTCAAGGCTCTTCAGACACAGGAGCTGCTTCGAAACAGTAGTATCGATTTCTTCTCGTCAAGTGAATTTCCAGGTAGCTCCCCTGACCTTAATGTGTGTGAAAAATTGGTAGTATCCTAAAGGCCCGTGTTGTAGCATGCACAGTGAACTATGATGGTATACCAAGCCTCGACGACATACAAAGAGAGGTGACCAAAGTGCTCAGGGAAATGGAGTTTGAGTGTCAGCTTTTTTGCGATTTGCTGAAATCATACCCCTCAAGAATGCAGGCTGTGGTACAGGCAGACGGAGGCCACACAAAATAATATATACTCAGAGAGAAACTTAAATAAATACCTGTTCTGAATTACTTTTGTTTTTGTTCATATCAGTTATAGTTTATGCTGTAGAGGGGGTCTAATTTCAAAACACCCTGTATATTATATATATATATATATATATATATATATATATATATATATATATATATATATATATATATATATATATATATATATATATATATATATATATATATATATATTATATATATATATATATATATATATATATATATATATATATATATATATATATATATATATATATATATATATATATATATATATATATATATATATATATATATATATATATATATATATATATATATATATATATATATATATATATATATATATATATATATATATATATATATATATATATATATATATATATATATATATATATATATATATATATATATATATATATATATATATATATATATATATATATATATATATATATATATATATATATATATATATATATATATATATATATATATATATATATATATATATATATATATATATATATATATATATATATATATATATATATATATATATATATATATATATATATATATATATATATATATATATATATATATATATATATATATATATATATATATATATATATTAGGAAGAAAGGGCGTTGGGTGGGTATGATACATGAAACATACGCTACCGGGGTCTAGCGATGTCAGGCAGGGCAGCCGATCGAGACTACAGGTCTACCCCAAAGCCAAATCAAAAGTCCTTCAAAAGAAGGCATCGTGCTTACCCCATACAAAAATGGGAAAAAAGCACGTTAAAAGAAGAAAGAAGAAGATATATATATATATATATATATATATATATATATATATATATATATATATATATATATATATATATATATATATATATATATATATATATATATATATATATATATATATATATATATATATATATATATATATATATATATATATATATATATATATATATATATATATATATATATATATTTATGTTTTTCCTGGCAATTTAGTTTGAAATATTCTCTGTGAGACAGGTAGCAACAATTTCAGATAATTTAGCCTTGTGATTCCGACTTCGTGGGGCCAGGGAAACATAAAACAAGAGGAAAAGGGGGAATTTCATATGAGCGTAAGGCTCTTACTACTGAAGGAGAATATTACGTAAACACGTGGGCAAACTTACAGGAGTGTATTTACATAAATAACATTAGTACGGGAAAGAGAAATGCAAGTAGATTATTGATCCTGAAGGGGATTCCTACGGGATGAATGAAACTGGGGGGATTCCAGACACAGCCCAAGAGGATTCCATGATATAGGGTCCCTCTGAAATGAGAAATATGCACATTATATAACAGTAATGAAAATAGACAAGAATAATGAATTTGAAGCTGCGCTGACGGTGGCAAGGGACTTCGATGAATTAGTAATGGCTTAGCACTGCCGATACTCGAAGAGCACGGACATTTGACAAGAGATTCGGTGATTACTGGCACTCAAATTAAGTAAATGTTACGAGGAAAAGTGTGACTGAATGGATGTCTTCCAGAGCACTTTACCGTAAGGCAGATTTGGTTCCAGCGCAGAAAGTGGTCCGTGGATGACTTGCGATTTCCGAGGGCGAGTTTTCTTCCACGTGGCAAGGTGCAGGGGCTTCCGTAAAGGGCAAGACGATGGGGACTTCTCGAAATGCCAAGCAAATGGAGTGGGTCATCGGTCAGGCCAGCATCCAAGGGAACATGTGGGTGGTGGCCAGAGTTCACAGGGGGAAAGTATACTTTGAAAGGCCACGTGGTTAGTAGCTAAGGGCATTGTTGGGCCAGGGCATGTTGGTGATTTGGGGTGTCGACCCTACTCCATCCCATCCAGCACGCGTGTGAGAGCGAACCTCGGTCTGGTTTCCGCTTGTATCTCCTCCTATGGGGCAGGGGCACGTCCAACACATAGGGGGGTTGAGTCATGTTCAGACAGATTCACTTTTGCCTCAAAAAGGAATTACCTTCTTAAAGGGAGTGGCCTACAATCGGTTTTAATCCCTTGTATTCTGACCGTGTGAAATATCGATTGGCAGGCAGTAAAAAAAAAAAAAAAGGAGGAAGCAATTTGCTAGCGAGTTCTTGCTAATTATGATAGCTCCCCGCACAAGATGATGTACACACCTTCCTTTGGGTGTGAACATCGATATACAAGAATAAGCGGCAAATGCTTTACGTTACTCTACATTCTGCCTTGCAATGAACTTTACTCCTAAGGATTTATGAAACTGTGACATTACTTTTAATAACATGCTGGAACAAATTTCTTTAACAGGACACAAGGTAATTTCAACACTTGCAAAAGAGTAATTACTTTGGATTTGGTTACACATTGATAACTTTATAAAGTGACTCGAACAATATGAATTAATTAGGATTATAAGACCAAGTATATGAGGCTATGGCAAACAAATTGCCTCTTGTGGTGATAATTTAAAAAAAGATTAATAGAGGATGATAAGAGATAGAAGTTCCTGAGGAATGGAAGAAGATTGCGGAGGGCCTGATATCCCCTTCTGGATTAGAGGTGCCAAGACCTTTGAAAAATGAAATGGAGGCACAGGTGCCAGGGGAGCTCTAGAGCTCTTTGTAAACTACCTGGAAATTCCCACGCCCGTAGTAATTTCGCCTCAAATCTTTCGTAATGGGACAGTCGTCCTCGGCCGGGGAAACGGAGGGCCCGAGACCGGAGGGCGGCACGGAGTGCCACCTGGGCCTGCTGCTGTGACAGCTGACGCAGGAGGTTTCCGTGCGGGTTCTACCATGATCCGTCGCAGCTCTTGTAGTTCATTGGCCAAGTGAGATATGGCAGAATCCTGACTTGCAATTGCGTCAACAATGGGCTGAGGCAGAGAGGAGGCGGTGGGGGGCTGTGTGAGCGGCTGGCAGGTATCAATGACCAGCTCAGGCACGGGTTTCGAGGCCGCACCTGCAGGTGAGCTTCCACTGTGGTCGAGAGAAACCGTCTCTCTCACCGACGCTGGTAGCGGTGCCAGGCCGGGGGAAGAGAGGGGGTCCTGAGTTGGATCCCTTGAATGGAGATCGGGGTAGTGCTCTGGCGCTGGCACTAGGGCAGAGTCAGGCACTATCGGAGGTTTCTTGTGCTCGTCGGTCAGGCCGGACAAAGCTTGGCACTGCTCGGTGCATGCAAGTGGCACCAGCAGGAATTTGGCATCTCCGGGAGGGAGATCTGATTGGGGCCCTGGCACTGGCACTGAGGCAGGGCCGGGCACTGGAATTGGATCGGGAACCGATCGAGGGGGCCACTGTACATCGTACTCAGGTGGCACTAGTAGGGACTGCACGTCCTCATGGTACCCAGGGGGCGCCAGTCTTGACTGAGGGAGAAGCGGGGGAGGATTACTTGCGCCCGCGGAATGATTCGGGGAATATGGATCCCTAGATCATCGTGATTTCTGTGGGGACTGAAAGTCCTGTCCCAGGATGACGTTATAGCCTCCGGGGAGATGGCTTGCTACTGCAATATTGCAAATTTTGGATTGGTGAGGTCTTGTGACTCTAAATTGGACCGTAGGGAGTATCATTTTAAGTTTGTTTATTCCCTCGATCGTGACAAGTTTTCGTCTATTGACGATGACTCCATAGGGAACTCTGTCCCTTCGGATGAGGGAGATTTGCGCGCCTGAGTCCTCGAATGCCGTGACTCGGCGTGCGGGATGGCTACCTCGCGGAGGAGTCACATATACAGGCCCTTTGGCGGGAGGGCCTAATGACTTGGGATTTGTGATGGCCAAGGCGACGGTGGGAGTATTTGATTTGTTATTGTTCGGGCATTTCGCCCATGCGGGAGAATGGCCATAAACCTTGCACGCCATGCAAAAGGTCTGCCTGAAGTCTTTCCGCGCTGCCCCTGTGGAGGGCGCAGGCAGGTATTGGGCGGGTTTCCGGGAGAGAGAGGCGCCGGTTTCTTGCTCCGGCACTGTTTGGAGGAATGTCCCGTTTTCTTGCAATAATGGCAAGTTAGGGGCTTACCTGAGTTCCCATTCTTGTGGGAATTTGATCCTTCGAGGAGGGACGGATGATTTATCTTCCGCCCCATGGATCCTTCCTGAGGGTGGTGAGTTTCCCACATGTCTGCTATCCGGCAACACTCGGTGAGTGTTGCTGGGGCTTTTTCCGCTACATGAGTGGCGAGGGCAGGAGTGGCGTAACGCAGGAAATGCTCAAATTTAAACCGCTCGAGTACCTCGGCGGCGCTTGTGGCTCCTTCGGAATCAAGCCATTTTGTTAATGCCCGCTCGAATAGTACGCCCAATCGGACCAAGTTTGGCCTGCTTCTCTTGGCTGCTCTCTCCGTCTCCTCCACCGCTCGGGGGGTAATCTTGTACGCCTTCAGTAACTGTTTGGCGTCGGCTTCCCAGTTTCCCCTATCTTCTGCTGAAAGGGCGTGGTAGGCAACGCAGGGCCTTTCGCCCAGGGAATTAGTGAGAACAAGGGAGAGTTCCGGGGGGAGAGGTCGCAGCACTCCAGGACTCGTTCGGCCCTTTCAAGCCATACTTCGGGTTTGGACTCTGTCCATTTTGGCATGAACGAGTGAGCTTGGCTGAGGGCACTCATTCCCGCCGCAGGAGGGGGGTTGGCTTGCTGTCATTCTAGCAACTGGAGCTCATGGGCACGCTGTCGCTCTCGATCTTCCCATTCTCTCTCTCTCTCTCCTGCCGTTCTAGATCCTCTCTTCTCTCTTGGGCAATTCTTTCTCTCTCTCTCTCTTCACGTTCTTTTTCCTCACATTTCTCATGGGCAATTCTTTCTTTCTCCTTCTCCTGCCGTTCTTTCTCCTTCTCCTCTTGGGCAATTGTTTCTCTCTCTCTTTCCTGCCATTCTCTCTCTCCCTCTGCCTTGGCATCGTCCACTCGATCTTGCACCCATTCTCTCAGATCTTGCCCCGATAGTCCCATGTCCTTTCCAGCGGACATTTAGAATTTGAAGTCCTCGTTTTGTTGGGCTCTGGTATTAGCCATCTTGAAATAATGGTTATACGGACTGGACTTTCTAATGAATCAAATATGCCTGAAAAGACTCAATTGCAGGAATCTGAAACACTCAATTGTTTAGACAGCAGGAGAAGGGATCTGTCTGAATAAGACAGTGGATCAATAGGTCTGAGGAGACTTTGTTAAAATTTAATATGTCTCGGAAAGACGTGGTTGTTCGTGGCAAACGAATTTTAATATGTGTCTCGGAAGACGTAGTTGGATTTTGTCACGCTCGGGCTTGGCCGGCTGTAGCGTGAAATTAAGGAGTTGTTCTAACGAACTAGAATGATCAGTCCCGTAAGGGCTTAGATGTGTGTGAAATACACTAATATAATGTCTCAAAAGGACTTGATTTTGGGTTTCCAGCAGGAATTAGGAATTCTCGCCTCTTGCGACGTAGAATTTTTTGGGAGTCTCTTAGGACTTGGAAATTGGTTGAGGAATTCTCGCCACATGTAGTGTAGAATTGTAGTAGGAGTCTCTGAGGACTTGGAAATACAATTCGTCCCTTAGGACTTAGAAATTACTAATGGGAAAAACCCAAAGAAAAATGTTTGCTGAGAAATGAATGAAAAAAAAAAAGCCTACACACGCGGGCATAGGCGGCGGGGGCGGCGGTGAAGGACGTCTGGCCATTACCGGAGTTATTTTTAGATTCTGTATGAATGAACCCCTCTATTTATAGACCATCTGGGATTCCGGGGAATTTCCCGGGATGAGAGGATAACAGTAAAATGACCTAGTAATTTCCCTATAAGTGGAGTTTAAATTTTGCTTTCCTAACACCTAACTTGAATTCTAACTACACTGAGAGAATTTCAGCAATGCAAGCTGACTTCGTCTTGTCCCACGTGGGAATTTATTCATGCCTAAATAATAATTCGCTAATCCGAAATGCGAAGTAAAATTTATCACAGGAATTTCTTTCGCACTATTCCTCGAAGCAAAGAATATGGCAAGGATTTTAACACAGGAATTTCGCACTATTCCTCGAAGCAAAAGATATGGCAAAAATTTTAACACTGAGGAATTTTGCACTATTCCTCGAAGCAAAGGATGGTTAGCACTGGTTATTTCCTAACTTCCTATCCTGAAAGGCATGCATTAATGAATGTAATACGGCAGTTCTCTTCTCTCAGTGGATACATGCGTCCCTATTTCTAATTCCTAGGAACAGTCACGATTGTAAAGAAGTTTTGCTAAGATAAACACATTACTTTCGTGGAATTTCCGGATCTGTGTGCAGGTTTTACACAAAGGTTCGTAATTGTCTCGTACCCAGCGTAGCTTTGCTAATTGCTGATTTGGCAGATGCAAACCCAAACAAAAGCAGAAAACAAATGGGGGGGGGATGCCACCGCTAAAACGAGAATCTCAGGCAAAAGGTCGCCATTTTTATGTTTTTCCTGGCAATTTAGTTTGAAATATTCTCTGAGAGACAGGTAGCAACAATTTCAGATAATTTAGCCTTGTGATTCCGACTTTGTGGGGCCAGGGAAACATAAAACAAGAGGAAAAAGGGGGAATTTCATATGAGCGTAAGGCTCTTACTACTGAAGGAGAATATTACGTAAACACATGGGCAAACTTACAGGAGTGTATTTACATAAATAACATTAGTACGGGAAAGAGGAATGCAAGTAGATTATTGATCCTGAAGGAGATTCCTACGGGATGAATGAAACTGGGGAGATTCCAGACACAGTCCAAGAGGATTCCACGATATAGGGTCCTTCTGAATTGAGAGATATGCACATTATATAACAGTAATGAAAATAGACAAGAATAATGAATTTGAAGCTGCGCTGACGGTGGCAAGGGACTTCGATGAATTAGTAATGGCTTAGCACTGCCGATACTCGAAGAGCACGGACATTTGACAAGAGATTCGGTGATTACTGGCACTCAAATTAAGTAAATGTTACGAGGAAAAGTGTGACTGAATGGATGTCTTCCAGAGCACTTTACCGTAAGGCAGATTTGGTTCCAGCGCAGAAAGTGGTCCGTGGATGACTTGCGATTTCCGAGGGCGAGTTTTCTTCCACGTGGCAAGGTGCAGGGGCTTCCGTAAAGGGCAAGACGATGGGGACTAATCGAAACGCCAAGCAAATGGAGTGGGTCATCGGTCAGGCCAGCATCCAAGGGAACATGTGGGTGGTGGCCGGAGTTCACAGAGGGAAAGTATACTTTGAAAGGCCACGTGGTTAGTAGCTAAGGGCATTGTTGGGCCAGGGCATGTCGGTGATTTGGGGTGTCGACCCTACTCCATCCCATCCAGCACGCGTGTGAGAGCGAACCTCGGTCTGGTTTCCGCTTTTATCTCCTCCTATGGGGCAGGGTCACGTCCAACACATAGGGGGGTTGAGTCATGTTCAGCTGATGCCCGCAGGGGTTTTTTGCCTGAAAAGGACAACCAGACAGATTCACTTTTGCCTCGAAAAGGAATTACCTATTTAAAGGAAGTGGCCTACAATCGGTTTTAATCCCTTGTATTCTGACCGTGCGAAATATCGATTGGCAGGCAGTAAATGAAAACAAAAATAAAAAGGAGGAAGCAATTTGCTAGCGAGTTCTTGCTAATTATGATATATATATATATATATATATATATATATATATATATATATATATATATATATATATATATATATATATATATATATATATATGTGTATATGACTTTTATCACATCACCGTGATTCATATACAATCACTAAGCTACAAACGTCCTTTAATATCCAATTCGCTCTACCTCGGAAATAATATATTTTCATATATATGTTACCAAAGGGGAATTTTTTAGTTGATAATAAGTTCGTCGTCCCGTGGGGCAAGAAAAAAGTAAGTATAGCTTAGTTTTACCAGACCACTGAGCTGATTAACAGCTCTCAGGACTGCAGTAAAGGCCAATCCTGAAGCCTATACTTTATTTAAGTCTCCGTTCTATGAACAGAGGTTGGTATCTCGCTTTTCCCGAGATATTGTGTGATAGCGTGTAGCGTGAGACGGCATCATAAGTTATACCTTTCCTAACTAAAATCTAAGGACCACTGGAATGAGATACTAAGTACAAAACTAAACCTTTATTGACAAAAAATAACGAAAATAACTTCCAAAAAATTACGAAGAATGAAAATGAATGATTCAACATATCTATCAAAATTCTTCTAAGGAAACAAGGTCCAAAATCATAAACATCCAATTGCTTGAGGGAAATACAGAAATAACTCATCTGTCATTCAAATCATAAACAGGTCAATTAATGGAATCAGGTAATTTCAAAAAAGTCATACCACTCCCTTCCTTGAAGAGGAACATGAAGGAAGGAGAGGGGAAAGGAATACCTGTGAAAGAACAAACGTCATATGAAAAACCAGAAAATGTAAAAATTGCAGAAACACAAAATTTCACTGCCACAGGGGTAACGTCTGTGTTCATAGTTCTGAAAGTAAAGTCTAAAATGTTTATGAGTTGTACTCACTTCACAAAATCCTCTGAAAACAACCCCATGTCTGCTGGTTCTCGTTTTGCATGTTCACATGTTCAATTATACAAATAATGGATCGCAATGCCCAATCCTTCATTGTTCACTCCCATTTTATTCATTTAGGCAATGCACATATGAACACACTCTTCATGACATCATTTGTGGTCAAAGTACGGCAAGACATGCCTCTGTACTTCAAGGCGTCACAAGTTACTCGTGCACAATTGTTTTTTTTTTCAATCCGGATTTATAACCAGTTCAGCTTCTAGAACATTCTAAGCAGAAACTGCATTTCCACTGCCCGTGTCCTGTCACCAAGGAGCTCTGCGTCTTCCTGTGGTATGCAAATGGTTCAGCATTTTCCTATATGCTGTGTATAGTCAAAATTGACCCTTGAATAGCTGAACCAACTTTTCAAAGGTCACCTTCACGAGCAATTACAGTAGCTCGGTCCACGCACCTGAGGTGGACCCCACCTCAAAAGATCTAGGTGCAAAACTTATATATACCTTACAACACAGATATTATAGCACAATCAGTTCTTTTAAGAAACACATTACTCTAGACGATTTCACTCCTGGTACCGCCTCATGAAAGGCTTGCAACTGCACTGCACCAGTCCAAGCTGAATGTATTCCTTCGTTTCCCAGCGATCCGACCAAGATGAATGGCTCACAACTGCACAAGCCCATGTTGAATGTGGCGCTCGCGAATCCTGTTGCACCGACCCGTCTCCTCGAAAGTACTGCAACATGAAGACATCCTGCCCGACATCTCTCCAAAGCCCTGGATCGTCTCACCAAAGCGCAGAAGTAACGTTGACAGCTTTCTCATATGTTGAGGACGGTGAAGCTATTCCAACATCTCCGTTGCGAGGGATTGGTGTTTTGTTGTAAGTCGGTCATATCGACAGTCATATCAAAAACTAACTTGTCTATTCCCTATGCCATATTATTACTGAACCAATAAGACTACTAGTGCACAGGTCATATGTTCTCAATGTGAAACAACTCCAAGTTGGTACCCGGAATTTCCACAGTCAACCCACTATCAGGTACACTAACTCTAAGGAACTATTCATCAAATTCTACCCAACAAAAAAAATACCTGAGAATCCTATCCATACACTGAATACACGAAAGGCAATCCTAAACATCTGAAAGGTATCATATCTCGTAAAAAACATCAAAGTTCTACTCTGGTTAGCGAATATTGCTCAATACCCAACTAATTCTCAGCACAACAGCAATTGACATAATGGCAATCGCTCCTACGATCCTAACAACTACAATTGCTCATGGCACAGTTCTCTTAAATTTTAAAAGAGAACTGAAAAACCCCAAATACTCGAATTCGATATCCCTATCAAAACCTTCCTAAACCTCTCCTAAATCCTAACTGACATATCCCAACCTAAGTTAAGTATACCTTAGTTTTACCAGACCACTGAGCTCATTAACAGCTCTCCTAGGGCTGGCCCGAAGAATTAGACTTATTTTACGTGGCTAAGAACCAATTGGTTATTTAGCGACGGGACCTACAGTTTATTGTGGAATCCGAACCACATTATAGCGAGAAATGAATTTCTATCACCAGAAATAAATTCCTCTAACTCTTCATCAGCCGGCCAGTGGAATATCCCAACCTGTAAAAGATCAGACCCGTTCGGTCCGATATACTAAGTACCTCCCCAAAACAAAATCCTAAACAACAAGCCCTTATTCTGAAACTCAATATTCAAAGATATTGCGTCAGACGACAAAACACATCATAACATTGAAAGATATTGCGTCAGACAACAAAACACATCATAACATTCTAACATAACAACACACGGGTCAAATCTCATATGAAATTAGCCCATGTCACAATTCCCAAAGTCATATGAATACATACCATTAACTCAAAGTAACCCATTACTATTGCCAAGTCCGAACGATGGAGTCCCTAACCACAGATGCGATCCATAAAAAAAAGACAACTCAAATTCATATATCTACAAAACTCTACGGTATTCTGCACACAATTTACACTAAGTACTGCAGCTTATATCAGAAATCACAACGAACCCGAACTATTAAAGATTTGTAAAACTCTACGGAGTAACGTCCTTCTCAATTACAACAAACTACAAGTCATGCCTATTTACAACCCATTAAAACCCAAAAGGAAAAACGACCCGTAACTACCCATTACCATAACAACAATACAACCCAGGAATGCATCCATGCTAATACCCATTAACCCGTCTTTTTGATCTTAGAAATATGTCAAACGAGACACACCCGTGTTTTCATCCAGAACAACAAATCTGTTTCCCTTCTTTGCTCAACAACCCGGAACGAACCTTCAAACTTAGGACCCAGCTTATAGTTCAGCTGATTCCTGACATTTATCTTCAAATAAACTGTATCTCCAACAGCCACTTTGACTCTATCTGGCTTAGCATTACTCCTATCTACCATGTCTTGCATTTTCATCTCAAGATTCTTAGCAAGGCGTGCATATCTCTCGCAGTTGAAATCAGAGATTTTACTGTATCGTCACCTGGCGGAATGGGCAATAGATCAAACACGCCTCGCACTGGGTATCCAAACAGTGCTTCATTGGGAGACATTCCAATGGTATTGCTTAGCATCGCGTTTATACTATGTTGGACCTGTGGAAGATAGCGGTCCCAATTTGGGTCATTACCTCCCACAGTCATTCTAAGAGCTTCAATAACCTTTCTATTTGCTCGTTCGCACAAGCCATTCGCTTCTGGTCTATATGGAATAATATTAACCTTCTTAATCCCCATTACGTCCGTGAGACATTGCATTGTACGATTTACAAATTCGCGTCCGTTATCTGTGATTAGGACTTCTGGCGCCCCATATCTGCAAATATACCCGTTAAAGAACGCGATCGCTACTTCCTCCGCTGTTTTATGCTTCAACGGGAAAATCTCTACGAACCTAGTTAACTCATCAACGACCACCAACAGCCGCCTGTGGCCATAACTAGATTCACAGAAATTACTCAAGATGTCCATGTGGACTCTTGCCGCGGGTCTGGTAGGAATCGGGAATGAACCCAGTTTACATGAAACGACCCTAGATGGCTTACATGCGTTACAAACTGAACAACTTCTAACAAAGTCTTCTATATCTCTTGACATATTCTTCCAAAAGATTGTCCTCATACGTTCTGATACGTCTTCTCAATCCGTAGATGAGGAGTGATAGACCTACTGTGAACAATATCTAACACCGTAGGTACCAGGCTCGTGGGAACAACTATTTGCGTCGTATCGCCCTTATCTTCACTATTTCCCAGTCTGTATCTAATCTTCCTAACACATTACCTTCTAACTCAAGCCCCGCAAAAGGCAGCTTATAACCCCTCCTAACAAATTCCCCTCTAAGAAACGCTTTTGCATCTCTCAAGGTCTCATCTTCATCCAGTTTTTTCTCTATCAAACTAATATCCCAGTCAATGCTATCTCCCAATAGATAACATACATGCGTACCTTGCTCATCAGAAAAACTTCTACTAAGGGCGTCTGCTACAACATTTTGTCTACCTTCTATATACTTTATTTTAGCATCAAAATCCCTGATTGTTAGAAACCATCGGGCTCTTTTGGGTGAAAGATCCGGTTTATTAAAAAGATCCACCAACGGCTTGTGATCAGTCAAAACCTCTACCTGAGTACCCATGATAAGAACCTTAAAATGCATAAGGGCCGATACCACGGCAAAGGCCTCCTTATCGACCACCGACATGAGGTGCTCATTACTACCTCGTGTCTTAAACTTCCTACTGTAAAATGCAATCAGGTGGAGTTTTCCATCGAATTTCTGCATAAATCATGTGCCTATCCCGACGTTACTAGCGTCCGTAACTATCGTGAATGGACGTCTAAATCTGGAAACTTCAACACTGGGGGATTTGTTAAAGTATCTTTTATGGTTTGAAATGCTACTTGCTGTCGCTCTCCCCAAACTGCACATCATCCCTCAAAATATCTGTCAAAGGAGACGCTAAAACAGAAAAACCCTTCACGAATCTACAGAAAAATCCCGCCATGCCTAAAAACGACCGAACCTGCTTCTTAGTCTTAGGTGTAGCAAACTCTACAATTGCCGTAACCTTATCATCATTTACTCTGACACCCTCTTTAGAAATGACATGGCCTAAATATACTATCTGCTTCTTGAGAAAGTTACACTTAGCTAACTTTATCTTCAAACCAGCTAACCTAAGTCTTCTAAAAACTTCCCTAAGAACTTCTAGGTGCTCCTCTACTGAATCAGTGACAACTAAGATATCATCTGTGTAGATATGGACTTTCTTCCCTAACATGCCATGCAACACCGTATTCATCAATCTAGTAAAAGTCATCGGGCTGCCTGTCAAACCAAACGGCATTCGTGTGAACTCACAATGACCCTTCGGCAAAGAGAAGGCCGTGTACTTTCGACTCTCCTCACATAACGGAACTTGAAGGTATCCCTGCATCAAATCAATTGATGTATATATATTATTTCCCCCTGTCTCGCAAAACAAATCTGGCAAACATACCACAGGATAGCGATCAGGAATGGTTTTCTCATTTAGTTTCCTAAAGTCTACACAAACTCTGACTGAGCCATCTTTCTTGGGGACTGCAAGTAATGGAAAATTGAAGGGTGATGAACTAGGCCTAACAATGCCTTCATCTTCCCACCTGTTTACCTCTTGTTCTACCTGTTCCCTAATCTTAAAAGGAATCCTATATGAAGGAACAAAAATATGCTTAGTCTTGTCCTCCAACTGAATCTTGTGTTCTAACACATTCGTTACTCCTAACTTGTTCCCTTTAAGTGCGACTATGTCCGCAAACTCGGCTAAAACATCTTCTACACCCTCAGCATATTCCTTGTAATCAGCATTTGCTAACTGGTCTCTAAACACTTGCCTTCTAGCTTGTAAATCTGCTTCTGAGAAAGAACAAAAATCCCCAACAACGTTCACTGCATTATGTTCATCGACCCAGTCAACGAAGTCGATTGCATAAATACCCTTTTGATAATTATGAACTGTATCGTTACAATTCAGCAACTCCACCCAAGTTACCCCTGAACTCGTTACATCATTTACAGAACTCGTACACAAAACTCCTTTCAACTTCTCGCTACCCTCATCCACGCACATCTGTCTGGATTTTTGCACCCCTTTCACTCGCACTTTCACCATCGCAGCCATACCCGGACCAAGCATCACACTATCAGTCAAAACTCCCTTATGGTGCTTCTCATCCCCCGACACATGTTCATCATTCAGCCCCGAACCCTCATGTACTCGCGAGACATTCTCACTCACTACACTCACGTCTGCCCCCTTATATGGTACAAACACACCAGGCACCCCCACAGTTATACCGGAAACCCCTGTATGAACTGATATCTTTCGTCTCCGACATAGATCTACTCCCAATGGATAAATCTATGTCCATACAACCTAAAATTCTTAATTTATTTGCCTGAACGTCGCATACAGCTTCTTGCGCAGGTCTCAAAGATCGATCGGGAAACATTGATCTGAACAATTCTTCGTTCATCAGGTTAATGGAGGCACCTGTATCAAGAAAGACCCTTACATTTACTCCCTGTACAGACCCAATTACAACAGGCTTCGACCCTGCGGATTCTCCCAAAAGTCCAATATCCCAAGAGACACCCATTCAGTTTTCCTGTACAAATGACCAGTCTTTCGACATTGTCTGTCGATTACCAGATCCCCTTGAACAATTTGTGTGAGGTACTTCCTTATCTGGGCTACCAAAATTCTGGAATGCGGGTCTGTTATACTGTCTCCGAGACGGGCAAGACCGCCAAGGATGATCATAACTATTACAACTGCCACAATACCTAACACAGCAAAATCTCTTGATGTGACCCTGCAAGTTACAGTTAAAGCAACGACCCCATGGGATCCTAGAACTCAAGCCACCCATCAGTCTTGTGCTATTATGACTTGCGAACAAATTCCTTGGACTGCGGACTGGATTTCCGCGTCCTACACAACCATAGGAGTCTCTGATCACTACTACCTCCCCTCATATTTGTACTTAAATTCACAAACTTACCCTTGGCTAATCACAAATGTAAAATTTCCCAAAGTCCCGTAAAAGTATGTCCTTTATCAAAACAAAACAAACCGAAGGCAAAACAATTTCCCTTAACAGAATTCCCGTACAACCCAAAAATTACAATATTAAATCCCTTTACTCTACAATTAATCCCCGAAACTCAAGAAAAAAAGGTACTAACCCGGAGTCATCATTAAATCCCAGCTTAAGCAAAATTACAATCAAATTCAAAGTTCTCGAAATGAACAATTAAATCAAAAGTTTACAAAACCCACCATAAAATACAAAAATCAACTAATTAAACCCTTACTTAAATTCAAAGTTACGTAAATCCAAAAACTAAATTTACTATTAAGTAATCCCTTAAATAAATTCTCAATGAATTAAACCCATCATCAAACTACATTCCAAAGATTAAATTCACAATTAGCGAACCCTTACAGTTAAATTCCCAAATCAAATGGAAAGAGAAAGAGAGATAAAAAAAACAAGTGCTGTGTACGTACAGTCAAAAGGGGTCAAGTTCACTTCTTCCAAGGCCAAGCTACAAAAGGTCATAAAAAAAGATAAGGGAAAGCGCCTCTCAGGCACAGAGAGAGAGAGAGAGAGAGAGAGAGAGAGAAATTTGTCTCCCACCCCCTACAGGCAGCAACACCCCCTCCCTACTACCCCCTCAATCCTCATCGAAGGCCTGATGACGCCTACAGAAAAAATGCTTAACAGCAAATCTCAGAGGCTCGCTCTGTCTCCAAAGGCAAAAACTGCTGGGTGCACACTTCCTCCTTTGTCCAAGCAGAAAGTGTTATTCAATCAAATGCAAACGCTCTACATACATGCACACATACACATTTTACCCACACGCACATACGTGTGTGATTACAAAAACCAAGAAGTGCATACAAACTTGCACAAAATGTTTGCACCCTGCAAATCACAAAATCAAATAGAATACTACCCAATTATAAAAGTTCCCAGAAATAATGCAACAACAAAATATCACCCTTAAAACCCACATGCCGATGCGTACAGCAGATTGCTATAAAAAAAAAAGAAGAAGATACAATACACATATAATACATTCAGCGCTTCATAGGCGTGGCAAAGCAAGTAAGACGCTCCGCCCAAACTCGTGACACCATTGCTATGTCACCGTGGTGATGACGTAACACAGTCGTAGCAATCGAAACATCAGTTACAACACAATAAAAAAAAAAACACACACACACACACACAACTGTCCCAGTCACCAGCTACAACACAACGAAAAGGACAATTTCACATTAACATAACAACCAAAAAGAAAAATCACAACACTCACATTAGCAGCGCGCGAATTTCCATCAAGCGAAGAGAGAGAGGGGGACAAAAAATACTCGCAAGTTATCACATGTTTTAACACACTAGCGGTCACAATACCGCAATTACTGCACAATATACCCATCGATATATCACTGTTTTATACCCTAGCCAAAACACTCTTCAAGAAATACTAGCTTGCGAGAGACGCTCACCTCCCAGCAACATCTACCTGCTGACCCCCACAAAATCCTATACTGAGATGCCAACACTAAATTATGTCTCTTCGGAAGCGTATACATGCCTAATTATCCAATTATCTAACTATCTAACATCTTCTAACTGCCCTAACTACCTTATACCGCTGCTACCAAAAATCTGTAAAGGCCAATCCTGAAGCCTGTACTTTATTTAAGTCTCCGTTCTATGAACAGAGGTTGGTATCTCGCTTTTCTCGAGATATTGTGTGATAGCGTGTAGCGTGAGCCGACATCATAAGTTATACCTTTCCTAACTAAAATCTAAGGACCACTGGAATGAGATACTAAGTACAAAACTAAACCTTTATTGACAAAAAATAACGAAAATAACTTCCAAAAAATTACGAAGAATGAAAACAAATGATTCAACACATCTATCAAAATTCTTCTAAGGAAACAAGGTCCAAAATCATAAACATCCAATTACTTGAGGGAAATACAGAAATAAATCATCTGTCATTCAAATCATAAACAGGTCAATTAATGGAATCAGGTCATTTCAAAAATGTCATACCACTCCCTTCCTTGAAGAGGAACGTGAAGGAAGGAGAGAGGAAAGGAATACCTGTGAAAGAACAAACGTCATATTAAAAACCAGAAAATGTAAAAATTGCAGAAACACAAAATTTCACTGCCACAGGGGTAATGTCTGTGTTCATAGTTCAGAAAGTAAAGTCTAAAATGTTTATGAGTTGTACTCACTTCACAAAATCCTCTGGAAAACAACTCCCATGTCTGCTGGTTCTCGTTTTGCATGTTCACATGCTCAATTATACACATAACGGATCGCAATGCCCAATCCTTCATTGTTCACTCCCATTTTATTCATTTAGGCAATGCACATATGGACACACTCTTCATGACATCATTTGAGGTCAAAGTACGGCAAGACACGCCTCTGTACTTCAAGGTGTCACGAGGTACTCGTGCACAATTGTTCTTTTTCAATCCGGATTTATAACCGGTTCAGCTTCTAGAACGTTCTAAGCAGAAACTGCATTTCCACTGCCCGTGTCCTGTCACCAAGGAGCTCTGCGACTTCCTGTGGTATGTGAATGGTTCAGCATTTTCCAATTTGCTGTGTATAGTCAAAATTGACCCTTGAATAGCTGACCCAACTTTTCAAAGGTCACCTTTGAGAAATTACATATATATATATATATATATATATATATATATATATATATATATATATATATATATATATATATATATATATATATATATATATATATATACTGGGTGTTTTGAAATTAGAGCCCCCGCCTCCACAGAAGAAATGGAAAGTTATGAAGTTTTCTGCTATTTCCTATCTCCAAGTACATTATTTTAAGTTTCTATTAAGTTATTTTTCATTTTACTTTACTTGTATTTTCAGACAGACTGAGGGAGTTATATACAGCCATGGCTAACGACTCAGAGGAAATCAGATGGATTGACCGAATCCGGGCTATAACCTTCAGAGAGGCCAGGGATGCAAGCGAATCCTTCATTTCACGTTCCTGGATAGCTAAATACATTAAAAGTGATGAATCCTTTGTTAAAAGAAACTGGAACAAAAATCCATATGACTGTCATTGCGAAAAGAGTGAGAATCTTGGAAGGCCTGAAGTCCTTTCTCAGGAGTCAAAAGACATCATAGCTGAGGCAGTGGGTAGACCAAGAAAGTCTTTACGTAAATTGGTGGTTGAACTAGAAACAAAAAGGGGAAAGAAGAGAAGTTATAGTGCTCTATATTGAGTTGAAAAAATCTGGTATCAAGCCATTTCATGTTATCAGCAAGCCCAACATCACTCAGGAACAGAGAGAAGACCGTGCATGTTTTTTGGTTCATTTCTTAAAGATTGGGATGAAGCTGAGTTTCTCCATGTTGCCACATCAGATGAATTCTTCATTTACACAGTCAGATGCCAAATTATAAAAATGACATCATTTGTGCTGCAAAGTTGGATGATATCAGCGATGACATGCGCTATTGCCAATTTGTGAAATTTCTTGAATGTTTGGAAATTTTTCTCTGTTTCACAGCCAAACGGTTAATGTGTATCATCAAAGGAAAAGGACAGTCATGGAATGGCAAATACTTCAGAGAAACTGTGCTTACTGGTGGAGTATTTCCTTTCCTTGAAGATCCTGAAAATGTGTTATATGTTGAAGAAGTCACATTTTTGCATGATAAGGCACCATGTTTCAAGGCTCTTCAGACATAGGAGCTGCTTTGAAACAGTGGTATCGATTTCTTCTCGTCAAGTGAATGTCCAGGTAGCTACCCTGACCTTAATGTGTGTGAAAACATTGGTAGTATCTTAAAGGTTCTACAGTGAACTATGATGGTATACCAAGTCTCAACGACCTGTGAAGAGAGGTGACCAAAGTGCTCAGGGAAATGGAGTTTGAGTGTCAGCTTTTTTGCGATTTGCTGAAATCATACCCCTCAAGAATGCAGGCTGTGGTACAGGCAGATGGAGGTCACACAAAATATTAAATACTCAGAGAGAAACTTAAATAAACACCTGTTCTGAATTACTTTTGTTTTTGTCCATATCAATTTTAGTTTATGCTGTAGATGCAGGGGGCTTTAATTTCGAAATGCCCTGTATATATATATTTATATATATTATATATATGTTATATATATATTTATATATATATCATTTATAAATTTATATATATATGTACATTATATATATATATATTATATATATATATATATATATATATATATATATATATATATATATATATATATATATATCTATATATATATCTATATATATCTATATATATCTATATATATCTATATATATCTATATATACATATATATATATATATATATATATATATATATATATATATATAATATATATATATATATATAATATATATATATATATATATATGCATAATATATATTTTCACGATGTGTATCAAGTACCTGGTTATTACACAACTAATCTCAAAATTCAAAAATATACCTCACTTCAGCCAGATACCTGAACTCTCATAACATTAATTATTACGACTGAGTACTCTAAAGGTAACAGTGATCCCTTTAGAAAAAAACCTATTTATCACTTGAAAAATCAAACTAAGTTTATCAGAATATGTGTGAGGTACCAAAAATTAAACTAGAAATATTCTAGAGTAAAAGGACATCACTTCATCAAAAAAAAACTTAACTGTTTCCCTGGTCTTAATTCACTTTAGCAAAACTAAAAGAACAAAACTTGTTTATCACTTTGCCTTATGCACATGCAATCAATCCTATTCACTGGTGATCAATAAATGAAACGCTTTTTCTAAAAATGTTAAATACAAAAATTTATTTTTAAATTCAAAGTTTATAATTAGAATTCACAATCTGAAAAATTTATTATTACTTGAAAATAACACAACACTTAATTAATTCTTGAATTAAATTATGAAACAAAACTAATTCATAAAAACTTTATCAGGAATTTAAATTAATCAAGCAAAATTTAAACTATCAAGAATTACTCAAGATTTGAAAAGAAAATCTTAATAAATGAAATAGTAAATCAAGTATGCAATGTTAAATTACCAAGAAACATTTAAAATGCTATGTAAATAAATGTTACATCACAAACATAAAACAAATGTGAAAATATGAAGAAACTGCAAACAGAAAACACACAAAAATACACATAAGATTTATCAATAATGATTTCACTCAGTCAAAATTTCCTAACTTATCATACCATGGTATTAATAAGTAAAATTCACGTTACCTTACACAAACTTGTGAAAACCTCTGTAAACCACTTGCTGCAGCTGCGTTACCACAAAACACACTTTTTACCAGGCGCCGTTACAAACTAAATAACTTTACTAAATTCAGATCTCAAAAGTTAATGCTAGTACGTGACCACAAAACACTACGTTAAAAGTAATATCTTTATAAGAACGAGAGAGAGAGAGAGAGGGAACCAAATCAACTGGTCTCAGAAATCAGAATGAAACAGATTTTAGAATTCCAGTAACACGTGAAACAATTACATGATGTCATTAAAGCATTTTGGGTGCGAGATACAAAAGGGAAGTTCTAGAAGCAGGGAGGTGATGTCATTAAAGCATTTTGGGTGCGAGATACCATGTAGAAACTTCTAGAAAGAAAGTTACATCATCCCAGCAAAACATATTTTTTTCTCTCAAAATGGCATGTGTGACTAGAACATGTAACAACGTGAAATCACTCGTCTTGAGCTCGTATGGGACGAATCGGATTCGTTATTCCAACCTGTCATCACTAACCCAAAACAAAGCGTTCTCTCTTATCTCAGCTGATGACAATTGAAATGAAACAAGTCTTTGCTGGACACACACGTGTTCATATACTACGCTTTTATAAAGAAAGATATTATTCATTCTAAACTACGTTACTATTAAAATTGTATTATCAATTCTAAATTACGTTATTAAGTTACTTAATCATTAGTTCTTTTGAGATCTGATGCCAAACTAAATACGACACTTCAACAAGCATTATCATTACACATAACACATGAAAAAAAGTAAATATGTCAAAATTATAGGAGGATATATGCACTACAAGGCAACATCATGAAAAATATATATATATATATATGATTATTATCACTTTTGTACGTGATTCATTTATCACACATTACCACAGGTGAAAAATAAGAAACGGGGTGTAGGTCCTGACCGGTTTCGACTTTATTTCCAAGCCATTGACGAAGGACTGATACAGAGTATGAGACATCACAAATATATATACTACAAGAACAGTACTGACGAACATACACAACCGTTAGAGACTCCATATCCCCACTCACGCCGGTGTCGAGGTAGGAGTGGCCTTTAAAACTCATTTGGCTAAAAATCACAATAGACTCTCAGGGGACATTGCTGATAAACAGACCATACCCCACCTCAGATCCACCAATTTTTTTTTTTTTTTTTTTTTAATGGTAAATTTTACTCACAAAATTTTGGTATGGCAATGGGAAACCCTCTATCCCCAGTGTTAAGTAACTTATATATGGAATTTTTTGAAAAGAAGATAGTAAACAACATAATCCCGTAATGTAACATGGTTTAGGTATGTTGACGACATAATTTGTGTATGGCCAGGGAACCAAGATGTAAAAACTTTTTGCCAAGTTAAATCAATTAGTACCATCAATTAAATTCACGATGGAAATGGAAAATGATGGGTGCTTACCGTTTTTGGATGTCCTCATACGAAGAAATAGTAGTGGGTTTAAATATAGTGTGTATAGAAAACCCACTAATATTTCTTCCTATGTGCATTTCTATTCTGGACAAAGCAATAAGGTTAAAAAGTCAGTGTTTTCATCTATGTTTTTAAGAGCATTACAGGTATGTAGCCCTGAATATATTGATGATGAAATAGATAAGATTAGGAATGCAGGCAAGAAATTGAAATATCCTGATAGTGTATTAAACAGTGCATTTGAAGCGGCAAAAAGACTATGTATCAAAACCAGAAAGAACCTTACAACACAAAAAAATTTGCTTGTTTTGCCTTATAATAATAATATGAAAGATATCCTCATCTTCTTAAGAATTTTGGTGTTAATGTCGCATTTAAGAACAATACAACAATGAAAAATGTACTTATCAAGAACTCCCCAGACAATACTAAAGGGTGTGTATATAAAATTCCGTGTAAGTCTTGTGACAACTTTTATATTGGCCAAACCGGGAAAGCACAGGAAAAAGAATTGAACAGCATAAGAGATGTGTGAGATATGCACAAGGGAACAGTGGTATATTTGTATATGTTAGTGAGAACAATCATGCTATCAACTGGGAAGGGGCAAAAGGATTGTATATTCTAATAATGCACTGGAAAGGAACATCATTGAATCTAGCTTTATAAAAGAAAGTTACAACCATAATATGAATATCAGTCAAGGGATGTATAAACTTGATCCTTTAATATCAAAAGAAATTTGTAAATTGTTTAAACTTTAAGGTAGGCAGTAGAGATGTATGAAAATAGGAGTATCATATTTGTAAACACAGTACGAGGGTAGTAATGTTTATGAGTTTCCAAACTCCGCCTCCATGACACCTGTCAGATGTGGATCTGAGGTGGGGTATGGTCTGTTTATCAGCAATGTCCCCTGAGAGTCTATTGTGATTTTTAGCCAAATGAGTTTTAAAGGCCACTCCTACCTCGACACCAGCCTGAGGGGGATATGGAGTCTCTAACGGTTGTGTATGTTCATCAGTACTGTTCTTGTAGTATATATATTTGTGATGTCTCATACTCTGTATCAGTCCTTCGTCAATGGCTTGAAATAAAGTCGAAACCGGTCAGGACCTACACCCCCGTTTCTTATTTTTTCACCTGTGGTAATGTGTGATATATATATATATATATATATATATATATATATATATATATATATATATATATATATGTGTGTGTGTGTGTATATATATACACATATGTATGTATGTATATATATATATATATATATATATATATATATATATATATATATATATATATATATATATATATATATATATATATATATATATATATATATATATATATATATATATATATATATATATATATATATATATATATATACATACATACATATATATATTGTTATGTATAGGAATTTTGGCTGATGAGTTTATGACTTGATTAAAGTAATTAATAAGGCCCTGAGTGCCAAGGACACACACAACCTGTCAATTGAAGCTACAAATTAACCTCAAAAACAGATGATTATTAATTGAATAAGGCCGCCAGTCCAGGAGAAACTCGACACAAAGAATATGCAAGTAGCTAAGCAATTACTTTAACATTCGCCCAACTTCTGACGCAGTCAATTTTCTCTTCTTTCAGTATGTTTTAAACACAAAGGGCTCTTCCGAACAATGGGATTGAGACACGAGGCTGTCTAAATGCTGTAAATGACTGGTTAACCTTCCTTAATCCCTAGTTACTTCACGGGAATAGTTGAGTGTCGCTAAGCCATATAAATTATTCATAATCTAGACTTCATAAAAGCAAATTGTTGCTTGGGGTACCTAGATGGTGGCGAAGAATGAAACAAAGGAAACTAGAAATACAGGAATAGATACTAGTAAATCGACGAAGCTTCGCAAAAAGAATCAGTCTTACCGTGGACGACAAGTTGTTTGCTCATACAATGGAATATCGGAAGTCTTGATAATAGCAGTCTTCCCATTTCACTAACAAATAAAGACGGAGAGACAAAGGGACAAAGAGCCGGAAGAGCTGACGTGCTCCACTTGCGATAGATAAGCTCTCTCTGCGACCTTGCTGGGTCAGACACACAGGGTAGTGTCTTTTTATGCCCGCGGGGTCTGAAATTTTGTCAAAACATCCGCCGAACAGAGTACAGGAAAGAAGTAGCTTAATACCACCTACAATAAGGGTTATTTGTGGAAACTTTTCTATGGGGTTAGGTCCCTAAAGCTACCTAGTCTTGCTATGAACGGACGTTAATTTTTTGAATTGCCTACGCGAACCCGGCCAATACAACTGCCCTCTCCCGCCTTTGTCAGAATGATATTCCTACAAAGAAATGCATAGAGGGCAAACAGCAGAATATTTATAAAAGCTCCCCCCCTTGAGAGGGCCTTCACTCCCTTTCGGGCGTGAAGGTCTGTACTAAGCAAGCTGTTCACCTCTATTAGGTTACTCTTCTCCCCTAAGCAGATTTGTCCTGTGTAGCCTACCTAGCTATGGATCTACCTAACCCTAGATAGGATACGAGTTTCGATCATTACTTTACATAATTCTAACTGCACTGGAAGGTGCTTACAGTTATTGCATGCTACCTCGTATCATCGTGATGTTTTAGACCTAGCCTAGTGGTACAGTCTATTGTATTCCTAACCCGACCGTAGCACCAACGTAAGAGATAATGTTTTAACTAAATTACAGAGTTTTTTGTGTTCAATACAATTGGTAATTACTAGTTAATTCATGAGGTTTGCCTCATATGGTAAATGTTTGCCTTGCTGAGGTCTTAGGCCTTGCATGTCATGAGCATAGTGGCTCTTTCACAATAGTTAAGATTGTCTGATTTTAGTTACACTACTTATGTGATTACTGTGGCTTGATGGTGTAACAGTTTGATCCTCCAGAGGGTCATCCTCTGGGGACAGATTTGTCGAAGGAGTGTCGGGTGCCGGAGGCTCTCCGTTTGCGATGATCAATGGTGTGGGGAATCCTGAATCTCCCGGAGGAGGATCCACCGCATGATTTAGACCTGGCACAGGGTCCTTCTCAATTGATGGCTCAACGTCCGGGCCGGACGGAGCATGGCACTGCTCAGTGCTCGCAAGTGGCACTGGCAGCAGTTGAGGGTCAGGCGTGCCTGACAAGGGGTCCAGAGGTACAATACCTCGCGGATAACTTGACTTTGGCTACACCAGAGATTCCTGCCCCAGCTGGAGATCGTAGCCTCTCAGAGAGTCTTGGGCAGCCCTTCCAATTTGTGGAGTGGCCTGTCTGCTTGCACGTCCTGCAGCAGTACTGCTCCTCCTGAATGTCTCTTCGGGGAGAGGGAGGACCTCGTTGTGGGCCAGCCCTTCGCGACTGGATAGGGCTAGGCCGAGAATGGTTCAGTGTGTGCCCCTTCCGCTGACCACTTCGGTGGGTGGAAGGTGGGGTTTCGTCTTTATCCCATTCTCCTACAGTCGGGCCCTCCGTGGAGGAGGTAGTGTGGCTGCGAAGTGGTGTTGGTAAAGGGCTTCCCCAGAGAAGGTCCTGACCCAACAGGAAGTCCACTCCAGGCCGAATTCCACCCACCATGCCAAGGTGGTGGGGTAGCGTGCCCCAAGGTGTCATAACCTGGAGCTTGACCGTGGGAACGGTAATGGTGTGGCCCTCTATCCACTTCATCTCCCACTGGGTTTTCTCGTCAACCATGACACCAGCTGGCACTTGGGCCCTGGCGACCAGGCTAATGTCTGCCACAGTGTCTACTGTGACCGGAAGGCTCATGGGCAGGCTAGTGCTCTGAAGTGGGGCCACCAAGATGAACTGGGTTTCCAGTCTCTCGGGATAAATGATCTTGTGCGGCCCGGCTGCAGAGAATGAGGTGCTAATAAGGTTGACGGACTTAGTGGTGGGGACATGATGTGGACTGGCTGGAGATCCAGCATTGTAGTGGCTGGCAACACCACAGGATATGCACGGGCCTCTTGTAGGGGCTCGGTGGCCTGCAGTAACTGTTGGAAGAGAGGGTTGACTGGATGAAGCGGGAGAGGAGTTCTGGCTGGTAGTAGTAGGCTGCTTGTTAGTGCCTAGCTTGTATCAGCACTCAGCTCAGCATGCACCACCTTCTTTCAGTGGGTGCACGTAGGCTTGCTCAGGAGTCTATGCTTTGGGCGAGTTGAGTTTGAGAGGTAGGTAGGCGGAACGATGCGTTTCTGAGAGGTGCTGTGAGACTGGTTGAAGGTTTCCCATGAATCGGCCATGCGGCAGGCTTCCATAAGTGTGGTGGGCTGCTTATCGTTAAGATATACAGCAAGGGGCCCAGGCACACATTGGTAAAGGTCTTCCAGCATGGTGTGATTGAAGAGGTCCTCAAACGTTGTGCAAGACAAGGAGTCGAACCAGCGGGTACCAGACTGGGTCTTGTGACAGGCCCATTCGGTCCAGGACCAGCCGACTTCCTTGGCAAGACCTCGGAACCGCTGTCTCCATTTCTCTGGGGTTATTTCGTAGGCCTTCGTGACGACTCTACGAACTTCAACCATGTTGCCTCTCTGGCTCTTCTCCAGTGAGCGAGGCGCTGCCTTAGCTTTTCCCTCCATATGCTTGGCTAGTACTAAGGCTCTCTCTGTCTCCGTGGTGCAGTGGTTATCGAAGAGTGCCTCGATTTCCTCCAGCCATGCTTCTGGCTCGTCCTCAGTCCACTTGGGGACGAGGGAATTAATGCTCGAGATTGGAGCATTTGGTGCAGCAGGTGTGGGGCTGGAGGCTTGCTGTCTAGCCATAGCTTCGGCATTCTCCTTTTTTGCTCTTTCCAGCTCGAACTCCTTCTCTTTGAAGGCTAACTCATGCTGTCTTCTCCTTTCTTCTCTTTCATCTTCGAGCTGCCTCTGTTCAGCTTCATACCTCCTCTGTTCAGCTTCATACGCCCTCCGTTCTTCTTCATACCTCCTCTGTTCGGCTTCATAATTCCGCCATTTGAGTCTTTCTTCCTTCTCCTGCTTGGCCAAGTCGTCCATTTGCTCCTTGACCCAGGTGGCAAGTTCCAATCCGGTGAGACCTGCCGCTGTCCCCAGTTCCAGGAAGGCTTTGTAATTCTCTGCTGCCATGGTTCTGGTGGGGAAGAGCATTGAACCATGTCGACTGGGCGTACTTGGGCAGTGAGGAAGTGTCCCTTCAGTGATGTGGCACCCTCTCAAAAGGTGGCACTGTGGTTTGGTGTGCCATGTAAAGGTCACACTGGTGGCACTTAGTATCCTTATGTACTTGTGCAGGTTAGGTACCAGAAGGACTTTTTCTTCTGTGTTCCCTTTTGTCTGGTTTTATTTTTTTTTTTTTTTCTCTAGTTGCTTGGTCGGTGGCACTATGGTGCCAATGTGTTCCCAGGAACCCCTTACTTGAGTCCACCTAGGCTATATGGGAGGAAATGCATTCTACCCTAGCAGAGTGTAACAATTGAATGAGAGAGAAAGGGAAGTGAATTTGGTTGCTTTTAAAGAGGCCCTCATGAGTGTCTGGTCCCAGTACCTGCAGTGCTACAACCCCCTTCTATTGCAGAGGTGAAAAGGCCACTGTCTGCTTAGGTCTGGGTAAAAGGCCTCACTCGTGACCGACAGTTTATCACTGTAATGAATCTTAACTTGTCCTCATCTAATTGTGGGACAGAGGTGTTTCTTTTATTTGGTTTAATTTAATTAATTGTACCGGTGTCGGCCCTTCTTTCCTTGAAGAGGGTCACGTACACTCAGTTAGGCTATGAATGCTTACTGGGATATATGAGAGAGAGAGAGAGAGAGAGAGAAATATTCAGTCAGCCAATTTGTGCTGCCTGAGAAATTTTAGTAAAATTTTATAAGTGCACACTGGCAGGGTTCTTAATAGCAGATACGTCGTCTTGCAATGAGGGGATTGATTTTTACAATCGTAACATCCCAGTAGCCGATTCACTACACTGAGGAGCCTAGAGTAAAATTGTAAGTTCTTTTCTTTATATGATTTTTCTTTATGTCGGATATTTGTATAGAAACTTGTTCTCTGTATTAATTCTAACTAAGACCTATCATTCCCTGACTAAATTATATCTTGTTTTTATCTATGGTATGGAACCCTGTCCTAGTCTGCCTATTGAAGTCTATCTGGCTAAGATTTTGCGAGGGTGGGGGTTACTACGCCAATAAAGTAGTCCACCAAAAGTGGCTTTGAGGCAAACGACCAGTCACACAAACGATAACAACAAAGAGGCTGTAAGATGGCGGACAAATCCTGTTAGCAGGCATCCAGATTTACTGTAAATATACCAACACTGCAAAGGATTGTACGTTAAGGATGGAAAATGAAAGTACTAGGCAACGCTGTTTCTTTTGTTATTGTCTTTCTCGCGTGAATTAACCGTCCACTTAAGGAGTGGGCCTTGGCAAGACAATGAAATGGATTTGTGCGGTTCGGATGTGACGAAGTTTACGTTACTGAAAAATGTATTTTATGGTAAAATTAACTATTGCCGTTTGTTTGCTATTTCAATGACACGGTGTTTCGATACGATTCCCGCTATATGAACACACTTAATGCCGATCGGGAGTGACGAACGCGGTTACTACTTTTTGAAATTCAATGAACTTTGCAAATGTTGTCTCTACCCTCGAGAGATACATGAGGCGTGCTTTCTCCACTCGTTATCGTGCACGAGTAACTCATCTAAAAAAAATCAATATCATGCATTAATCCTTGGCTGAGGAAAACAGCAAAATATTAACATTTACACGGTAACTCGGCCTGCGACCTTCACTGGAATGGCACACACGATATCCGAACACGGCAAAAATGCTCTTTTTCTTAAGATTTTATAAATTGTGAATTACGCTGCTCTCAATGCACACTTTCCTACCTACACTAATTCTTAATTATACCTGGTATTCTAACTGTTCTTATTATTATTATTATGCCTTGTGCTGTCTCCTTGTTTGGAAGAGTAAAATTAAATTAAATATCTGAATTTTCTCTGGAATTAATTGTAATTAATTTTCTTTTTCTCCAGATTCTTTCTCTAAATTAATTACATCCTGGCAAGGTCGCCAATGTTACGTATGGGGGCTTGGCTGATGAGTTTATTACTTGATTAACGCAATTAATAAGGCCCTGAATGCTAAGGACACACGTAACCTGTCAATTGAAGCTACAAATTAACCTCAAAGACAGATGATTATTAATTGAATAAGGTTGCCAGTCGAGAAGAAACTCGACACAAAGAATATGCAGTTAGCTAAGCAATTACTTTAACAGTCACCCAACTTCGGACCCAGTCAATTTTCTCTTCATTCAGTACGTTTTTAAACACAACAGGCTCTTCCAAACAATGGGATCGAGACACAAGGCTGTCTAAATGCTGTAAATGACTGGTTGAGTGTCGCTAAGCCATATAAATTATTCATAATCTAGACTTCATAAAAGCAAATTGTTGCTTGGGGTATCTAGATGGTGGCAAAGAATGAAACAAAGGAAACTAGAAATACAGGAAAAGATACTAGTAAATCGACGAAGCTTTGCTAAAAGAATCAGTCTTACCGTGGACGACAAATTGTTTGCGCATACAACAGACAATCGGAAGTCTTGATAATAGCAGTCTTCCCAATTCACTAACAAATAAAGACGGAGAGACAAAGGGACGAAGAGCCGGGAGAGCTGACATGCTCCACTCACGATAGATAAGCTATCTCTGCGACCTTGCTGGGTCAGACACACAGGGTAGTGTCTTTTTTTGCCCGCGGGGTCTGAAATTTTGTCAAAACATCTGCCGAACAGAGTACAGGAAAGAAGTAGCTTAAGACCACCTACAATAAGGGTTATTTGTGGAAACTTTTCTATGGGGTTAGGTCACTAAAGCTACCTAGTCTTGCCATGAACGGACGTTAATTTTTGAATTGCCTAAGCGGACCCGGCCGATACAACCGTTTCTCCCACCTTTGTCAGAATGATACTCCTATAAAGAAATGCATAGAGGGAGCAGTTTAGAATATATATATATATATATATATATATATATATATATATATATATATATATATATATATATATATATATATATATATATATATATATAGTATGTATGCTATATATATATAGTATGTATGCATGTATGTATGTATGTATGTATGTATGTATTTACACACACACACACAGATGACACACACACACATATATATATATTTATATATATATATATATATATATATATATATATATATATATATACACACATATATATATATCTATATATATATATATATATATATATATATATATATATATATATATATATATGTATACATATATATGTGTATATGCATATATATATACATTGTATATATATATGTATATATATATATGTATATATATATATGTATATATATATTTATATATATATATGTATATACATATATATATATATATATATATATATATATATATATATATATATATATATATATATACATATATATATATATATAATATATATATATGTATATATATATATATATATATATAATATATATATATATATATATATATATATATATATATATATATATATATATATATATATATATATATATATATATATATATATATATATATATATATATATATATATATATATATATATATATATATATATATATATATATATATATATATATATATATATATATATATATATATATATATATATATATATATATCTATATACAATATATATATACATATATATACATATATATATATTATATACATATATACATATATATACATATATAATATGTATATATATATATTATATATATATAAATATATATATATATATATATATATATATATATATATATATATATATATATTTTATCTGCCGTAATTCTCGATAGAAATTTTCATCATGGATGAGCGGGATATGAATTTTGTATAGTCGTAATTTAGGTGCGGTTGGTATTTCACATTTTTGGATGGAAAATATTATTTAGAAATTTGTAGAGATGTTTATGGAACAGTTTGCATGGAAAGCAGTTGTCAATAAAGTACTGTTGGAGGTAGAGGATTTCGTTATGGAAATTGTTCCAGTCGGATGTTATACTGAAAGCCCTGTGGAAGAGGGTAGATAAAGAATTCAGTTTAAAATTATAAAAACAATGACTATAAAAATTAGAACCCAGGCCAGTAATATAGCTTTGAAAATGGGACTGAACGTCTTGAAACGTCGCAGCTAAATAAAGCACCTAGAAAGGAATAAAGAAGTGTCCTTCTCCTCGCACTAAATTGCTGTTTGCTGGATTGATAGAACCCACCCTCAACTTCGCTGTACCATTGGAAAGATGTGGGCCTGAATTTTGGCGGCCCCTCCCCCCTTGTTGGACCGTTTGCCATGGCTGCTCTTCGCTTCGTCTTCGCTCTTCTCTTCCTGCTTCGAGTGAGACTTCGGGGCTACGACAGCTTCCACTCATTGATTCGAGGACGATATGGTACTGAGCTTCTTACCACCTGTAGAAAACTTGAAAAAACCACGAGACGACTTCGGAAAGCTGAACTTGACTTGGAATTTTTACAATACTGTCACCTCAATGATATCATCCCGAATTTTTTTAAATTTAAAGTATATAAATCTTCATTGTATCAAACCCTATTTTACCATGAAGCCACTAGAAAACTGCTAGATATGGAGATCAACTATAAGAATAAAAATGTTGTCAAACTAACTGAGCTAGCCAACAGCCTGTTTACGAATACTGTTGATAATCTGTCTATTATTGATCGTGTTGTTTTCAAATTCTTGTTCAATAAATGTATAGCCGAATATGTATCAATCGTCCGACGTACTCACGAGAGAAAACTGAGAAAACTAGGTATTTCTATCCCTATTTTCCAAAATAATAGAACTGTATTTAATCTGTCTAATTATAAACTATCAAGAAGAGAGGAATTCCTACTCTCACTAGGTTTGGACTTTGGCCTTCCATGTTTTAAACCTTCATATAATCAGTTTTTGGCTCTCTAGAATCATTATTTAACAGACTACGTAATCTCCTCGATACTGATGTGCCTAAATTTCGCACTCAAATACAAGGGTTAGCCCAGAAAACTTATAATAACCTAACTACCAGATGGACCCCGTTCTTCTCTAAAAGGGACCTAAACATTCTCAAAGAACTTTGTAAACATGAGGAACTGACAATAACTAAACCAGATAAGGGAAAAGGTACCGTAATTCTAAATAAACTCGAATATATACAGAAAATGGAAAGTATTTTAGAAGACGAAACAAAATTTAAACAGACGGGTGACCCTCAATATCCTGCTATTTTTAGAGTTGAAGATCGCATAAACCGGTTTTTAAAGTGTTTGAAAGATCGGAACATCATTAGTGAAAATACCTATGGTTCTTTGTATAGTACTGGTGCTTCATATGGAGTGATGTATGGACTACCAAAAATTCACAAAGAAGGTGTACCAATGAGACCCATCCTCACATCCTATGACACTCCTAATTACAAGCTTGCCAAATTCCTTGTCCCACTTTTAGCACCCTTAACCACCAACACCTATAGTTGTAAGAATTCAGATCATTTTAAAGAAAGGATTTTACCTCAGGACTCAGATTTATTTATGGTCAGTATGGATGTCGAATCACTCTTTACTAACGTACCTGTTGAAGAAACAATTGAGATTATTCTGAGCCGGATTTTTACCAACCCAGATACCATTTTTAACAATTTTAATATCACTGATTTTAAAAAACTGCTGGAGCTTGCGGTGCTGGACACAGCTTTCGTTTTTAATGGTAAAGCCTACATTCAGGTCGATGGTATGGCGATGGGATGATCTCTGGGTCCTACCTTCGCCAACATTTTCATGTGCTCCTGGAGGAGCGCATGCTGGATGAATGCCCATTGGCTTACCATCCTCTTTGCTATAGTAGATATGTCGACGATACCTTTTGCTGTTTAGAAATAAAGATCAAGCTGATAAATTTCTCGAATATGCTAACAATATGCATACAAATATTAAGTTTACGACTGAGTACGAAAATGAAAACAAACTTCCTTTCCTAGATGTAATGGTTTTTAGACACGATGATCATTTTAATACTACGGTTTTAGAAAGAAAACTTTTACTGGCCTGGGTTCTAATTTTTATAGTCATTGTTTTATAATTTTAAACTGAATTCTTTATCTACCCTCTTCCACAGGGCTTTCAGTATAACATCCGACTGGAACAATTTCCATAACGAAATCCTCTACCTCCATCAGTACTTTATTGACAACTGCTTTCCATGCAAACTGTTCCATAAACATCTCTACAAATTTCTAAATAATATTTTCCATCCAAAATGTGAAATACCAACCGTACCTAAATTACGACTATACGCAAGCGTCCCGCTCATCCATGATGAAAATTTCTATCGAGAATTACGGCAGATAATAAACAGTTTTTACCAGCAATTGACCTAAAGCTAATACCTTTTAATCCATTGACAATTAGGTCCTTATTCAAACACAAAAGAGTCTTCTTCCTTTGATGACCTCGGGAGTCATTTACCTATTTAATTGCCCCAGATGTAACCTGGGAAATATGTCGCTCCACCCGCAGGTTGTTAAAAGTGAGATTGATTCTCATCGAGGCGTGAGTTACAGAACAGGGGTTAAATTATCTAACCCAGAATTCTCTTGCATACGTGAACATGCAAAGAAATGCAAAGCCGATATTAACTACAAAGATTTTAAAATCATAGGCCGAACTCCCAACGACCAACATCTAGCAATTTTAGAATCACTTTTTATCAAACAACTTGTCCCCCAACTCAATACTCAGACCACCTCAACACCTCTATACCTCTCGTGAGTTCACGTCGAAGCTGAACCTGACCCGGACTGTCACTCGGTCTGTGCCTTCAGCACTACTTGGTAAATAAACACTTCCTTTTTAACATACTGATACTTTTATGTTATAATTTTATGTTTTGTTATTCCGAGTCTGTTTTTTAATATATGTTTCTTTTATTATATAGCTTTGAAAATGGGACTGAACATCTTGAAACGTCGCAGCTAAATAAAGCACCTAGAAAGGAATAAAGAAGTGTCCTTCTCCTCGCACTAAATTGCTGTTTGCTGGATTGATAGAACCCACCCTCAACTTTGCTATATATATATATATATATATATATATATATATATATATATATATATATATATATATATATATATATATATATATATAGATAGATAGATAGATAGATAGATAGATAGATAGATAGATAGATAGATAGATAGATAGATAGATAGAGAGAGAGAGAGAGAGAGAGAGAGAGAGAGAGAGAGAGAGAGAGAGAGAGAGAGAGAGAGAGAGAGAGAGAGATAGATAGATAGATAGATAGATATATATATGACTATTTATCACATCACCGTGATTCATATACAATCAGAAAGCTACAAACGTTGGAAGTAATATATTTTCATATATGTTACCGAAGGGACGGTGGACTTATTATCAACTAGAAAATTCCCCTTCGGTAACATATATTACTTCCGAGGTAGAGTGAATTGGATATTAAAGGACGTTTGTAGCTTTCTGATTGTATATGAATCACGGTGATGTGATAAATAGTCATAATATGGCTACGTGCGACAAACGCACTACACGGTCAACATGGCAGAGGTGGGTGGATATCGTCTCCAAACGCAAAACACCTGAGTTCGACGGGTGGGTTGATGGGAGATGGTATTCACTTATACCTCTCTTGTGGCCGACTGGTTAGTGTGTCACTGTAGTCCTGATTCCTCGTCCGTCGCTGGTTCGACCCCACGGGACGGTGGACTTATTATCAACTAGAAAATTCCCCTTCGGTAACATATATTACTTCCGAGGTAGAGTGAATTGGATATTAAAGGACGTTTGTAGCTTTCTGATTGTATATGAATCACGGTGATGTGATAAATAGTCATAATATAGCTCTTGCGACAAACGCACTCACACGGTCAACATGGCAGAGGTGGGTGGATATCGTCTCCAAACGCAAAACACCTGAGTTCGACGGGTGGGTTGATGGGAGATGGTATTCACTTATACTCTCTTGTGGCCGACTGGTTAGTGTGTCACTGTAGTCCTGATTCCTCGTCCGTCGCTGGTTCAACCCCACGGGACGGTGGACTTATTATCAACTAGAAAATTCCTTCGGTAACATATATTACTTCGAGGTAGAGTGAATTGGATATTAAAGGACGTTTGTAGCTTTCTGATTGTATATGAATCACGGTGATGTGATAAATAGTCATAATATGGCTCGGCGACAAACGCACTACACGGTCAACATGGCAGAGGTGGGTGGATATCGTCTCCAAACGCAAAACACCTGAGTTCGACGGGTGGGTTGATGGGAGATGGTATTCACTTATACCTCTCTTGTGGCCGACTGGTTAGTGTGTCACTGTAGTCCTGATTCTCGTCTGTCGCTGGTTCGACCCACGGGACGGTGGACTTATTATCAACTAGAAAATTCCTTCGGTAACATATATGAAAATATATTACTTCCGAGGTAGAGTGAATTGGATATTAAAGGACGTTTGTAGCTTTCTGATTGTATATGAATCACGGTGATGTGATAAATAGTCATAATATGGCTACGCGGCGACAAACGACCACACGGTCAACATGGCAGAGGTGGGTGGATATCGTCTCCAAACACAAAACACCTGAGTTCGACGGGTGGGTTGATGGGAGATGGTATTCACTTATACCTCTCTTGTGGCCGACTGGTTAGTGTGTCACTGTAGTCCTGATTCCTCGTCCGTCGCTGGTTCGACCCCCACGGGACGGTGGACTTATTATCAACTAGAAAATTCCCCTTCGGTAACATATATGAAAATATATTCCTTCCGAGGTAGAGTGAATTGGATATTAAAGGACGTTTGTAGCTTTCTGATTGTATATGAATCACGGTGATGTGATAAATAGTCATAATATGGCTACGTGCGACAAACGCACTACAAGGTCAACATGGCAGAGGTTGGTGGATATCGTCTCCAAGCGCCAAAACACCTGAGTTCGACGGGTGGGTTGATGGGAGATGGTATTCATATACCTCTCTTGTGGCCGACTGGTTAGTGTGTCACTGTAGTCCTGATTCCTCGTCCGTCGCTGGTTCGACCCCACGGACGGTGGACTTATTATCAACTAGAAAATTCCTTCGGTAACATATATTACTTCCGAGGTAGAGTGAATTGGATATTAAAGGACGTTTGTAGCTTTCTGATTGTATATGAATCACGGTGATGTGATAAATAGTCATAATATGGCTACGCGACAAACGCACTACACGGTCAACATGGCAGAGGTTGGTGGATATCGTCTCCAAACGCAAAACACCTGAGTTCGACGGGTGGGTTGATGGAGATGGTATTCACTTATACCTCTCTTGTGGCCGACTGGTTAGTGTGTCACTGTAGTCCTGATTCCTCGTCCGTCGCTGGTTCGACCCCACGGGACGGTGAACTTATTATCAACTAGAAAATTCCCCTTCGGTAACATATATGAAAATATATTACTTCCGAGGTAGAGTGAATTGGATATTAAAGCACGTTTGTAGCTTTCTGATTGTATTTGAATCACGGTGATGTGATAAATAGTCATAATATGGCTACGTATGCGATAAACGCGACTCACGGTCAACATGGCAGAGGTGGGTGGATATCGTCTCCAAACGCAAAACACCTGAGTTCGACGGGTGGGTTGATGGGAGATGGTATTCACTTATACCTCTCTTGTGGCCGACTGGTTAGTGTGTCACTGTAGTCCTGATTCCTCGTCCGTCGCTGGTTCGACCCCACGGACGGTGGACTTATTATCAACTAGAAAATTCCTTCGGTAACATATATGAAAATATATTACTTCCGAGGTAGAGTGAATTGGATATTAAAGGACGTTTGTAGCTTTCTGATTGTATATGAATCATGGTGATGTGATAAATAGTCATAATATGGCTACATGCAACAAACGCACTACACGGTCAACATGGCAGAGGTGGGTGGATATCGTCTCCAAACGCAAAACACCTGAGTTCGACGGGTGGGTTGATGGGAGATGGTATTCACTTATACCTCTCTTGTGGCCGACTGGTTAGTGTGTCACAGAAGTCCTGATTCCTCGTCCGTCGCTGGTTCGACCCCACGGGACGGTGGACTTATTATCAACTAGAAAATTCCCCTTCGCAACATATATGAAAATATATTACTTCAGGTAGAGTGAATTGGATATTAAAGGACGTTTGTAGCTTGAATATATATATATATATATATATATATATATATATATATATATATATATATATATATATATATATATATATATATATATATATATATATATATATATTATATATATATATACATGTATATATATATATATATATATATATATATATATATATATATATATATATATATATATATATATATATATATATATATATATATATATGTATATATATATATATATATATATATATATATATATATGTATATATATATATATATATATATATATATATATATATATATATATATATATATATATATATATATATATATATATATATATATATATATATATATATATATATATATATATATATATATATATATATATATATATATATATATATATATATATATATATATATATATATATATATATATATATATATATATATATATATATATATATATATATATATATATATATATATATATATATATATATATATATATATATTGTAAAGAGTAGCGCCAAAATCCGCTAGGAAACTCTTCTCCTTCCTGCTTTGGGTTGGTTTGAACCTTTGAGGGTCGGGGTAATAGGGGCTCAGAGAAAATATAATAGTTTGGGGACAGTAAACTGGCTTTGCACTGTTTTCTTTGGTACAGGGAAAGAAAATCGTTTTCTATGATATCCGGGTGCGACCTGGGTCAGGACATCGCCCCCTACCCCTGTCCAGAAGCAATAAAAGGTCAGGGCCAGGACAGCTCTCCCTCACACGCTCGCTAGTTTAAGCCGAGAACAAGTCCAGTCTCGGGCCGTTGCTCGTGCCCTCCTCTTCCGCCGCCGCCACGTGGATCCCATCGCGCCCTGTGTGCCCCGTGTTACATTCCACGTGGCCTTAGAAGACTGCAAGGGGATTGCAAGTCTTCCAAACGCGAGCTGACATTAAACGGCGGCCTTTTCATCATCCCAAGGGCGCCCTTTTCCGCCCCAATCTACGACTTGAAGAAATATCTTGAGAGGGAGGCTACCATTTGTCCACGCTCCCACATCACGTGCCGGCAGAAGACGTCGTCATCCCTGCGCCCTACAAATGTGAAAGACGCCTGTAGCAGAATTATCCTGGGTCCGTGTTCCTGGCATTCCTAAGCTCCCCCTTCGGGAGGACTTCTATGGCAGTAATTTACCGTATTTTCAGTTAATTTTCCTTTTGACCTTGTGTGCTATCAAATATAACTATTTTTATATCCACGTGTTTCACGCACTTCCCCTAGTGAAGAGCCCTCCGCTCCAAGTACTTCTTTTTTTGTTTGTGTTTTATATGTCCTGGGTATCTTACAAGGCCATTTTCAAGTAAAGTAATAATTGTGGAGTCATAAGATCCACCTGCACCAGGAAACATATAAAAATGGCGACCTGACCAGTGATTCTCGTAATGATTGCATCCCCCTCTTCCCCTTTGTTGTTTGTGTTGCAATTTGTGAAATCAGCAATTAGCTCAGCTAAGCTGGATAGACAGATTACGAACCTTTGAAAAGCCAGCGCAACAGGCCAAGGAAATTCTGCGTAAGTAAACTGTGTTTATTTAGCGTAGGACGCTGTAGAAAACGTGACTAGTCCTAGGAATTTTTTTTTATATAGTAGGGCGCATGTCCGAGGAAAACGAGAGAGAATCGCCGAAAACTTAGCTTTGGAAGTCTTTGCACGCGGCTTGCATGCCATTCAATTAGGTTATACAGGTGATAAATCATTAAAGGAATAGTGCGCATATTCCTCCTGTAGAAACGAGTGATTTGAAACCGAATCATTAGATATAGGCGCGAGACCTCGGCGTCAACCACGTGTTCGAAAGTCAGATTAGCATTGCTGACGCATTTTACCCTCTCTCTCTCGTTTTAGAAATAGGAGCGAAAGCGTATATTATACGCCCAGGACGAAAAGGGTCAACAACCGTGTTTACGCTCGTTCATTCATTTGCGCGAGACTGGCCTTGACCGTCCATTCCATGGCCCAGTTAGGAAAAACATTTGTTTGTTTGATTTGCTTCGCTCTACCAAATTGTTTTGCATTATTGGGGGTCTGACATTATATGTTCTGTGTTCTGTTTTTTTTGTGTGTTTGTTTTGTGCTTTTACTACGGCTGCGTGTGTTGCCTATCTGTTGTGAATGTGGGATGGCCACCCACCTAATTGCCCTTGAGAATAACACTTCTCCCATAAGTCATTAAAACTAGCGCCCTCGCTGATCAGACGTCGTCTGTGCGGAAATTCCCGGGCGCCTATATATTCTATTCTTGTCCCCAATAAATCCGTGTCGTCGGTCCGTTGGTGAGACCAATTCATTTTCCATTCAGTCCCTAAGGGAGCCCGTTTCGTCGGTAAATCGGGAGACCAATCATTGCTAATTTATCGTCCCCAATCAGCCCGTTTTGTCGGTAAATTGGGAGACCAATCATTGCTAAATTCATCGTCCCCAATCAGCCCGCTTCGTCGGTAAATCGGGAGACCAATCATTGCTAATTCATCGTCCCCAATCAGCCCGCTTCGTCGGTAAATAGGAGACCAATCATTGCTAAATTCATCGTCCCCAATCAGCCCGCTTCGTCGGTAAATCGGGAGACCAATCATCGCTAATTCATCGTCCCCAATCAGCCCGCTTCGTCGGTAAATAGGAGACCAGTCATTGCTAATTCATCGTCCCCAATCAGCCCGCTTCGTCGGTAAATCGGAGACCAATCATCGCTAATTCATCGTCCCCAATCAGCCCGCTTCGTCGGTACATAGAGACCAATCATTGCTAAATTCATCGTCCCCAATCAGCCCGCTTCGTCGGTAAATCGGGAGACCAATCATTGCTAATTTATCGTCCCCAATCAGCCCGCTTCGTCGGTAAATCGGGAGACCAATCATCGCTAATTCATCGTCCCCAATCAGCCCGTTTCGTCGGTAAATCGGGAGACCAATCATTGCTAATTTATCGTCCCCAATCAGCCCGTTTTGTCGGTAAATTGGGAGACCAATCATTGCTAAATTCATCGTCCCCAATCAGCCCGCTTCGTCGGTAAACCGGGAGACCAATCATTGCTAATTCATCGTCCCCAATCAGCCCGCTCCGTCGGTAAATAGGGAGACCAATCATCGCTAACTTATCGTCCCCAATCAGCCCATTTTGTCGGTAAATCGGGAGACCAATCATCGCTAATTCATCGTCCCCAATCAGCCCGCTTCGTCGGTAAATCGGGAGACCAATCATATGTCCTTTGAAAAAGTGTCCAAGATTCCCACAGCTCTGGGAAATTAATTCTGTGTGTTACTAGCATCCTCTCCCGCCTGCAAAATGTCGACACGGTCTCAGCAGAGCGAGGATTTCAAGTTCTTCATGTCCTCAGGGAAGGAACTCGGCCTTTCCGGGAGAGAACTAAGAGACTGGGTACAGGAGAGGATGGACGCCATACAGGCAGAAAGACAGGCTCAGGAGAGACAAGTAGAAGCAGAAAGACAGGCTCAGGAGAGACGAGAAGAAGCCGCACGGCAGGAACGAGAAGCAGAGAGGCTGGCTCAGGAGAGACGGGAAGACGCAGAGAGACAGGAACGTGAGGCAGAAAGACTAGCCCAGGAGAAACGAGAAGAAGCCGAGAGGGAAGAAAGGGACAAGCAGCGTGCCCATGAACTCGCAATGCTGCAACAGAGTGGCCCTTCGCCTCCACCTGCCCCCCAGGGAATGAGTGCCTTCAGCCAGGCTATCGCCTGCATGCCAAATGGACGGAGGCCGAGCCGAGTGTGGCTCGACAGCGCCGAGACAGTGTTAAGGGCCTGCCCCTGAGTGCCGCCGAACTCTCCCTGGTGTTGGGCAAGTTCCTTGGAGGAAGGCCCTGATTGCCTACAGGGCCCTCCCGCCGGAGGAGCAGGAAAATTGGGAGGTTGCACGCCAGACTATTGCCAAGGCGTGCGAGATAACCCCCTGAACGCTGGAGGCGCTGGCGCTGGCTAGTGAAGGAGGCCAATCAAACCTGGGCAGACTGGGCCTACAAGTCCGGCGTGCCCGTGCCAAATGGTTCGAGGCCGTGGGGGTTACGACCCTCAACGATGCCATCGAACAAATACAAATAGAGAACTTCCTACTCTACACCCGCCGGCCCTCGCCACGCATTATCGCCGAAGGAGCCCCCACCTTAGCTGATTGCTGCGAATAAGCGGATCTATGGGACACCCATCACCCCAGGAGAGCTTCGCTGCAGCGCAAAATTCGCCACCCGCCTACCTATCGGGTGCCCCTCCGCCGAAGAATGGGCAATCACAGAAGCCCGTCGTGTGCGGGTTCACAAAAGATCGGGCATGCTAAGGAGCAATGCCGCAGTAAA
>NC_089782.1:56478700-56486200 GCF_040412425.1 Macrobrachium rosenbergii | reverse complement strand
CTCTCTCTCTCTCTCTCTCTCTCTCTCTCTCTCTCTCTCTCTCTCTCTCTCTCTCTCTCTCTCTCTCTCACACACACACACACAGTCATTGCAAGTAACATGGCATTCTTTCAATGACCGAACATATCAGTGTTATGAAAGTGATGGAGATTTTTTCAAATATCAGGCTTATGAAAATATAACATAACTAATGCCAATGATATCTGATATGAATTCCTATGAAAATCTAAAAAAAAAAATACGTGAACAATTAAAATTGATTTAGTTACAAGAGTATATAATGAATCATAAGAAATAATGTATTGCTGAACTATGAAGTATGTATGTGTGTGTGTGTGTTTGGTAAATCCAGATAGCTGTATATGTCTGTGTGTATGCACTAACTACAGCCTGTTATAAAATTCTCACACAGCGTTGATAAATCTGAATCTAGAAAACTAGGCTACTCCTTGTCAACTGAGAGCTTGGCCATCGCTAAAATATCACCCAGAAGTAGGATCAATATATATTCACTGATCTGTCATTTCAAACAACAATTGCTTACATACAGAAAAATTAATTTGTACTGATAACATCATTGCAAAATTACTGAAATATATTGGGTTAGGCTACCTGTGCATATTTTCACGCATTCATATCAGAGTTAGACAACAGGTTTGCCTTTTCTAAAAAATTATGCCCGTAAAAGTAAGCATTAGAGAAAGTAAAGTACACATGGTAATATTCTTTTATCCGATGGAACGGTAATCGATTACCCGTGAAATATGAGAGCTTTTGCTATAGGTATAAAAAGTGGATTTATAAACACAACACTTGCACACAAACACTAACACACACACACACACACACACACACACACACACACACACATATATATATATATATATATATATATATATATATATATATATATATATATATATATATATATATATATATATATATATATATATATATATATATATATATATATATATATATATATATATATATATATATATATGTATGTGTGTGTGAAATTACATATAGTTACATTCCTCACGGTCTGGATAGTGCATCCCCTGCCAATCTCTCTCTCTCTCTCTCTCTCTCTCTCTCTCTCTCTCTCTCTCTCTCTCTCTCTCTCTCTCTCTCTCTCTCTCTCTCTCCACAATGCTTCCTACCGAGTTGGTCAGGGCTGGGGGTGTGGGGATTAGAACACTAGGTTGTAAACACGTGGATCGTATGATGCCCTATAGTTAGAAAACCTGGACGTTGTAAAGATCCGCAACCCCAGAGTACCCATGTAAAGACTGGCTATCCTCAGAATGAACTTGTTAACATCAGCCACCCCCCAGTACTGAACACGGCGAAGGGACATTCCATTTGGCCGACAACAAACAGATGCACCGCCAGTATCAGAATGAGCTTGTTAGCATCAGCCACCCCAAATATTAGCTTGTTAAGATAAACAACCCTCAGGTACTCTGGGGTTGCTGTTCTTTACAACGTCCGAAAACCTTAAGTTTTTATTCTCTGGTTTTGTCAATATTTTTGTTCTTTTCTATATTTTTGTTTTAGATATAACAGAATTAGTGTGTTAGTGAACTCCCAAGTGAGGACTAGTTTCTAGAAAAGAAGAAATAGTTAATCAGTAATTTCATAAATGGCATTTTTCTTGTTAAGCTGTCGGTACAGAACGTTCTTCATCTCGCAAGTAAATGAACGCAGCCGATTTAGACTACGGTGACTGGTATTATTTAAAAAAAAATGGCTTCAAATTCAGTAAGATGATTACAATATCAGTCCATTCATGAAAAATGATAATCACTGATTAATGGATGTTGAGGGGGGAACATATATCAAGAGGAAAAAATAGAATATTAATGTTTTATGAAGCGAAAATTGTTAGGGAAAATCCATCGTAAGATATATTTTCTGAATATTTTGGGAAATTCTAAGCGTTCCTTCGTGTAAAGTATTGAAAGTATGTCAACGACAACTGGACGTAAATATAGAAAAAGTATTATTCTTTTTAGTGATGCCATTATCGAGAATCTTTTCAAGCTAGAATGCAGACAGCATTAGACTTGTAAGGAAGGTATTGAGTGACATACTGGCTGGGTGTTGTTTAGTTTATTGGTGGTTCCTTACTGAATTAATGTACAGAATCCTCATGGTTGTTATTGGCTGGTGCGAGCCACAATGTAGTTTCTACCCACAGACAAGGCAAAACAGAGATTATGTTTCGGACATCTGTGCTTGTCGACAGACAAACAGATGGTGATTGTGAGAGACATAATAAACGTACAATGATAAAACATATATCAATGGAAAGGCCAGGAAATTCCACATATGGAGATTCGAGACAGATTAATGAATACAATGCAGTAGCATAATATATGTGAAATGGCAAGACGTTTGACGTATTCACAAACAGAAACATACATACAGTTTGACACAAGATTCGGTGGAACATTATGAGTGCATGATCGGAATGCTTGCATGGCAATGCAAGTAATGGTGATTGTACATGAATCGAGACAACAATGGTTAGAGAGAAATATACAGGAATATTGTATGGCAGAAGTTGCGTTCCTTCGAGCGATGGCCACTGACACACGGGAGGGAGAGAGAGAGCAGGATGCTTGTTGTCTTGTTTTGTCCGATGGCTGACTCACACGCACGTGTGCCCATAGGACCGCCATGCGGTCCCTTACAATACCCCCCCCCCACAAGCAGGCCCTGATAGTGGAAATCGTCTTGCTGACATTGCGAATGGGTGCAAAGGGCTTGGGCTTTGGGCGGGCAGCAGACTGAAGGGTAATGCCGGTCAGGACGACGTAGGCCAGCAGGAACTCGAGGAGGACGGTGGCGGGTTGAAGGATGACATCGGCTGATCCTACGGTAGCCAGCTCGAGGGGACGGCAACAGGCTGAAGGGTGATGTCAGCTGATCCTTCGGTAGCCAGCTTGAGGGGGACGGCAGCAGGCTGAAGGATGATGTCAGCTGATCCTTCGGTAGCCAGCTCGAGGGGGATGGCAGCAGGCTGAAGGATGACGTCGGCTGGTCCTCCGTTGGTCAGCTCGTCCGGTACAAGTTCGGGGCCAGTGTCAGGCTGCCTGGAGGAGGCTTCCAGGGCTCCGGTGGTGGGATGGGTCATCTCCGAGGGTCGGACATCTATTGTTGGCTCGAGGACGACGGGAGGCTGAGTGAAGGAGGCAGCACGGTATTCGTTGGCGCGTGGGTCGTTATTGTGGGTTGGTCGTCTGCTATCGGCTCCTTCGGGTCACTCCAGGGTCACCAGTGTAAGGAAGTTATTGAGTGACATACTGGCTGGGTGTTATCTAGTTTAATGGTGGTTCCTTACTGAATTAATGTACAGACAAGGCAAAACAGAGATTATGTTTTAGACATCTGTGCTTGTCGACAGACAAAGGCCAGGGAATTCCACATATGGACATTTGCATGAGATTCGAGACAGATTAATGAATACAGTGCAGTAGCATAATATATGTGAAATGGCGAGACGTTTGGCATCTTCATAAACAGAAACACACACACAGTTTGACACAGAAGATTCGGTGGAACATTATGAGTACATGATTGGAATGCTTGCATGGTAATGCAAGTAGTGGTGATTGTACATTAATCGAGACAACAATGGTTAGAGAGAAATAGACAGGAATATTGCATGGTAAAAGTTGCATTCCTTCGAGCGATGGCCGCTGATGCACGGGAGAGAGAGAGAGAGAGTGGGATGCTTGTTGTCTTGTTTTGTCCAATGGCTGACTCACACGCACGTGTGCCCATAGGACCGCCATGCGGTCCCTTACAGACTTTTTAAAAACTTTCGCAGTGAATTGAGTCGACTTCCCACATACCAGCTAGTACCTGGAGTAGCAGCTATTCTCATCTTGGCTGAGGCAAGAGTGGAAAGTGTCAAAGTTTTTGACAGTTCAGAAGGGTATTATACAAGTGGAACATCTTGTCAGAGACAAGACAAGTTGACCTCTCTTTCTTGCACGAGGAGGCAAGAGGCACAAAATCAAGAGATTTGTTCAGGCTAATGGAGAAGCTTCTTCTTTAGGCAGAGTCCAGGAACATAATTTTTTACTGCAGTTCATCCAAGGGAAGAGCAATGCTATCGCAGACCACCTTGGCAGGAAAGGGCAAGTTCTTCTGTCACAATGATCTCTTCATCTGCAAGTCTCTCAGAAGTTGTGGAATCTTTGGGAAGCCCTGAACACCAATCTGTTCACAGCCTCCCATAGTGCAGAACTCCCAGTTTTCTACTCCATGCCAGGATCTTCAGGCATGGGCAGTTGATATTTTTCAAGGGTGGTGAATCTAGGCCTTTATGTTTTTCCTCCATTTTTACTCTTGAGGAAAGTACTTGACAATTTGTGAGTGTTGGAGAACACAAGGATGACAGTGATAGCCCCTTAATGGCCCCAAAGGGAATGGTTTCCTGAACTACCTCTCCTGGCAGTAGACCTTCATTGGCTTATACCATTCAGGAAAGTCCTTCTCAAACATTCACATTTGAGAAGATTTCATTAAAAAAATCCACATGCTTCATTTAACTTTGTGGAGACTCAACTGTCTCTTAAGACTTACGGGCTGCTGAATTACAAGAGGCTGTGCCAGCACAAGGCTGGCTGAATCTAAGTTGTAGTACTGTAGTAGTAGTAGTCTCTTAAGAGCTAGAAGCTTTTCAAGAGCGGCTAGGGAATCAGTCCTTAAGTCTAGAAGACCCTCCAATGTTAGATTGTATTTTAGCAACAGTGGTCAGTTAAATCATGGTGCATATCCCAAGGGATATCTAGCACTTGTACCTCTGTAGAGAACTTAAATTCTTCTGGTATCTCAGGTACACAAAGCAACCATCTGTTCCAGTAATAAAAGGATTTTGCTCTGTTGTCTTCAGTTCTGTGACATACTAACTTCAATATTGCTCATGATTTAGATTTGAAAGAGGTGTTCCTATCTTTCGAGTGGGAAGCCCCAAAATCTTTCTATCATTGTGTAGAATGGAATGTGATGTAGTTTGTATGTTTTTAGCATTACCTCAGATTGAGTCTTTGGATAAAGCTTCCCTTAAGAACTTAACTTTGAAGATAATATTTGTCATTGCTGTTGCTGTGGTGAAACATTAGAACTTCAAGCCCTTTTTTGTAATGTGGACTTTCTTTCTTTTCTGCCTTTTTATAGGGTTAAAACCCCTTCCCAGATTTGTGACAGTACCAAATGTAACTGCTTTAATAGGTTGTGAAGAGGAAGCTGTGCTTTGTCCAGCTTTAATTGGAACTGTAAGGATTTACTTGGACAGACTTAAACCTGTAAAAGGAGGAGTTAAACATTTATTCTGTGGAATTAAGATGCTAAACACTTCTATGTCCTTTTTGTATGTTACATAATTAAGTCAGTGCACAGTGAGTTGAATTCTAATTTTATACCCTTTTTGTAAGGTAAAACCTCACAACATGCATGCCATAAGCATGTCTTTCAATTTCCTTAAAAACCATTCACTAAAGAAAGTTGTCAATGCAGTTCGGTGGAAAAGTAACTCAGTTTTTGCCTTGTATTTTTGCGAGACGTTGAGTTTTCATGAGAATTGTACAGCCCGTAGTCCTATTGTTGCAGTGGGTACAATTTTCCACAGTACCAAAAATGAGAGTAATCTGCCTTTCTCTCCTATTGTTTGGTTGTTAGGAAATTTTGGTCTTGAGTTTGGGGAGCATGAAGATACACATTGGTGTATAGGGGTGCACCTTCAGTATACGAAGATAGTTGTCTTTAGTTTGGACTGTCAGTTGTGAGCTTTCAACTCTGGCACAGGAATCATTAGTACGCTACAAGACTGAGTCCTTTTTCCCCTGTAAGGATCCTCTGACAAGTCTCACTACAAGGACCTTATACCATGCTGTGAATCAACCATCTGGCGGCAGTACTTACCAGGAAGAATAACACTACAGGTATGAATGTTTACAGGCTTTTTCCCCATTTAAAAAAGCTTTTAGTTTGCTTGGCTGAGTGGATGTTTCACTGGCTGCACTTACCCACCATCCTCTTTCAATGTGGTAGGAAGTTAATTTTAACAGTAGACAAGATTCATCCCAAATAACGAAAATTGTTATAATAAAATTTATTATTTGGATACTGTACTTACCTACTGTTAAAGTGGAAGCCCACTAAACCTTCCACATCGTATATTGGTTGGTCAGGAAGAATTCTGACAAGAACGTAAACATTCCAACACCGGGTGGGAAACAGGTGATTATAGACAGTTAATCCAGGTCAGACAAGCGTTTTTCTTATGTTTATTTGGCAAGTCGATCACACCTAATGATGCAAAGATGTAAGTTAACTGTAACAGTAGGTAAGTATCCAAATAATTCATTTTATTTTAGAAACTTTAATAATGGGTTTGTCTGTAGAACAGTGTTAGTGAAGGCTTTTATGTTCTGGTGATATAATGCCAATGACACATTTGGTACCAGATTTGTAGTGGAGTATATCCACCAGGCTTGAGAGATTACCATCTCCCTTGATTGTTGAAGTTTAGGAATGTGATTCAATTGTTTCAATAAATTACCCTGTAATAATAACAGTAGTTGCAGATCCTAGAGCCAATGTAAGGCAGTACTACTTGAGATTTTTGATGATCAGAGGAGAAACTTCTGATAGTGCTAAGACTTAAATCAGAGGAAAAAATACCTATAAAGTGGGAAGTCTTTTGAATATATTGGGTAGCACTGCATTGCTGTGGAGTCTGAACTGTTCATGACTGCTATGAACAAAGCATTTTGAAAATGACACGAAAGACACACACACCCTTTTACAGGACATTGTTGAGAGTGCTGCTGAACACTTATTGTTGGGAGAGCTGCTCTTCCTTCAGAGTGTATCAAACAGTCCCAATAAGAGATTTTATGGGTAACTGCAGACAAGATTTACATTCCCTACTGGTAAACCGAGGTTGGTATGGCTCAGGCAGAGATGGGCTTCATTTCTTAATGGTGTTTTTGATCTTGCAGGCTTATTCAGTACATGGTGTTGGTAAGCCTTATGTGGGAACCTTGTGAACTTTCAAGATGGTCTTTCTCAAAGACATTTGTTTCAGTAAGTTTTGCTGTTAACCTTAACACCAGATGTGACTGAACTACATGGCCCATGACATAAGTGTCCAATACTTGCTGTGATGTAATACTTACTTGCTCTTATCCTTCTGCCAATGAATTTTCCTCTTATTAGTATACATCATAGTTAACAAGCTCATTTGTTTGATCCAGTCATTATAAGGAAAATCCTAGGCAATACTATTCTATTCTATTTTCAGTTATTCACTATCACATTTTTAAGGAGTTGCAATATATTCATTAAGAAGTCTGGCTCAGCGCATTGAGAATTAAGAATTTTAACTTATGTGACCTGGCAAAACTAATTAACAGCTCCTCCAAGCAAAAAAATTCAAGTTAAGTTTACTCTTAACAGGGTGTGTAGACTTTCAAGAAGAAA
>NC_089782.1:56458700-56468700 GCF_040412425.1 Macrobrachium rosenbergii | reverse complement strand
GTTATCAAGAATTCAAGGACAGTGGTCAGATTCTACTCTACCTGAAGACTGTGGGATACAGTGTTGTTCCTTAATATATAATATGCATAATAAAGTCTTTTTAAACTTGTTTCGTAAAGAAAGCGTTAATTTCTAGTCAGTGTCCATGTTTATTGTGTGTAATATTGTTATTACTATTGTGAGGTTCAAGAGAAATGTCAAAAGAGAGGCTGATTCTTTATTATTCTCGACAGGTGTTTATAAAACAAAAAGCGGACGGAAAGGTAACGGGCGACTCGAGGGCCCCCCAACCCCTGCGTCCATACAGAACTTGTGTTTTCTGACAAGCATAAAAATATGTACAGTCAGCCAAATTAGAATTGGCAGAGTTTCATAATTTTTCGATCACCTGCCTGACGCACGATTCATGCCTGATTAATATATTTTTTGTTCGAAGATGGAGTAAATCTTATATAATGGCGTTAAAAACAGTCACTATAATCTTTAGAACATCATGTTATATTATTACGTAAAACTATTTTCCATATAACAAAATTCACGTGAACGAAACGAAGTGATAAAAAACGTCGAATCACGACCACTGCCATAATACAGTGTTGCCACATATCCACAGGACTGACTTCTATGGTAGCCTAAAGTTTAAAGTCATTCAACCGATAGCTTTCCTTCATCGTCTAAAGATCATTTTCTGTAACTTCCCCTAAGTTAATCACAATAATTTTTTACATTTACTAAAACAAATTTAAATAAAGTTAAGCCACCATAATTAGATGGATCCCTAAAGCTGCTGTAATTCTGATGTCGTCTGCATTCGACGTGTCAGTCATCAGACATTCCTGGCCCGATCAACTTCTGCTGCTTCATGATTCGGCGCAAACAGCCACTCTTTGATGGCTTATTATTCAGTCATTTTTATATGAAAAGATATATAAATATGCAAATGGCCGAGAATATAGGACAATGAATAATAAAATATAAGAAACTAATATATCTGGCCACAGTAAACCCCTAAAAAGAGTTTGAACATTTTTTTCCACACTTGGTTTGGCAGACCGTAAAATGAGTACCCCAGTTCTGCATCAAAACTTCCACATCGGAAGAGGCCACATTTGCACGTTTCAGCAACAATAGGAGACAGCTATCACTATCAGTATCGTATAAACATAGTCCTTATATTATCATTTCAATATAAAGTTGACAGTAGTTGAACGATTTCATTTGTTAAATTTTACAGAAAACAATGGAAACTCTCAAAATGCTATCAAAGATTAAAAAAAAAAATTATAACTGTGAAAAATAGCCCTAGAGTGGAACTCCTCGAAGCCCCAGAAAAGAGCTAGACCATATGATAGTTGCAGCTGTCAAAGAACAGCCCCAGATGACAGCAGTTGCTGTGAAACAGCAGCTTGGACTGCAAATACGCGTGTAGACTGTGCGGAATAGGTTGCATGGGGCAGGAATGCATTACAGGATTCCGGCAAGGAAACCGTTGCTAACGCAACAGCACAAAGAAAAAAGGATGGGACCTGTTTATTCCTATTATAAACTGATATGTAGTATATACTTGAGTGCATTACGTTATATATAAAAACTAATGCAATTCGACTATAAAGTGAAAAATAATAAATAGTTGCAAAATGAAAAAAGAAACTTTTGTTATTTTGTCCTTATTACTGTATATATATCCTAGACCTAAAGCTGAGAACTGATCAATAACTATATGTATTTGACTATTCATACAGGAATTATCTGTTTAATGGGGATTATACTGCGCATTTATCTTCATATAGTTGTCTTGAGATATAATTTCAATGCATGCCAATAGGCTATTAGGAAACATTATAATTTTCATTTATAGAGTATAATTCATAAGATAGATCTGTGTTGTGACATAAAAATGGAAGAAAATGTCTGTAAAGTTGTAGGCCTACTGTTCTCTCTTTTTTTTATGACTAACTACTCTCTATTGAATTGTCTGTCATTTGAAATAATATTTTCTGTGGAGAGATATGCTGAAAATTATATCGCGACTTCAAGGCGTAGTGGCAGAATATCAGGTGGGTCATGGGGATGGATGGCTGCCAGTGGACCGGGAGGGCTAATTGCCATCGATGACCGTTTCTGAACACCAATCAGTGTATCGGAATTTTACGGGACATTTTAGTACCCTCAGTTCGAAAACTATTATTGCCGTATCCCATGCTAGTATATATCGCCATAGACAATTTTGCGGTCCACAATGCAGAGGTTGTAAAGCAATGGTTCCAGCAGAATCCAGACGTGGTTCGAACTGACTGGCCTGCCAAGTCTGCAGATCTGAACCCAATAGAAAACTTATGGGCCTACATGACCCAACCATAGGGTGTTAATCGTGCTTACACCAAAGAGAACCTTATAAAGCATGCAATAGATATTTGGGAAAACTTAGGGCCAAAGAGGGGAGCAGCAGACACTTGCGAAGTCCTTGTTGCATCAATGCCAAATAGGATAAGTGCGTGCTAGATGCACGAGGATCCTATACAAAGTTTTAATGAGTTATGCTGCCTTTTCATATAATGTGACCAATTTTATCATTTTATTCTCCTTAGTTTAACAGTGTTATTTTGTATTTGACTTCATTTTCGGCTTATTTACTACTCTAACATTTTCTTATTCATGTGAATCTATACGTACTTATAGGCCTATGTCAGGACTGATTTCCTACTTAATTTATCTCTCATGTATATATATATATATATATATATATATATATATATATATATATATATAAATGTATATATATTTACACCTCACCTACTAATATGGATATGGTTATTTTCATTTGTTTGTTAGCTTTACTCCTTATTTGACTGCATTACAACTTCATGGATTTCTACTTTTTCTTATGTGTATATATATGTATATATATATATATATATATATATATATATATATATATATATATATATATATATATATATATATATATATAATTTAGTTTTACTTTAAATATCGGAAATAGACTTAAATGAGAAAATTACCTTTCATATTTTCTAACCTTTCAGCTATGTATAATATGCTCACGGCAGTAGTCTAGACATACGTGTGAAACTGATTCTAATTAATTTCTGTTTAGGAGAAATGAATATCTACATCAAGATTAACCCAAGAATGCTTTTATGAAAGTAATTCTTTTGCCCTAATGTTTTCTTCAGCTTTGACTCCCACAGCTTTCCGCCTTGTGCGAATTTGAAACAGGATGACATGCGAGGAATCAGATTGAAGAAAGACTAAATTGTTTTCGTCTGATTTCTTATGTTGGTTTTTGGCATGAGATAGCTAGGTCTTAGTAAATTATGTTAAGCACTAATGAAAAGGATAAGAACAAAGGAGAACTTTGTCAATAAAAAAGAATAACTGGAATAATCAAATAAAGCAGATTAATATAGATATTGTCGGTTTAAACATCCATTCACATGACGCATCCGAGAGAGAGACTGTTGAAAATAGGCCTACTGTAGGTAATCAGGTGTCAGAATCGGAAGTCAAATTTAGGCCAACTAAATGTGCCATGCCAATTATTTCATTGATCAAAGGACAAAATTAGCTGAATTACACTTTGCTATTAAAGAATATTGACAGGCTTCATTATTACTGATCGGCTGTAGGTGACGAACGACGACACACCAGTACTGTACGATACGTTGGGTCATCGTCAAGACTCGAGTAGAAGCAAAGCCAAATTCCAATTGCCTCTGAGGCTGTCACGATTGAAAAGCAAATAATATGGCACCTGCATATGGCAATATTTCCATAACGAACGATGAATAAAGAAACTGCGCCAATTTTTCATTGGCCGACTGTACAATATTCGTTACATGGCATATAAAAGGTAGATATACATATCGGCGGAAAGGCCGTACAATGATGCATAAGATGAGGTACATAAAGAATCTGAAATAAAGGCAGGTAATATACATGACTTGATTAATGTACAGTCATTAAAAAATGTTTTGCAACATGTTCCAGAAGTTTTCGTTAACCTAACAGTAATTTGTTCTTTTGATATTTACAAGGAAATGTAATTTCCTTATGCGACTTTGGTTATTAATCATACGGTTAACAATATAAAAAAGAATGGTGAGTGAAAAATTCATATTACGAAGAATGACGAAACATTTTGAAAAATTTCACTTCAGATGATTGGGCAAAAGAGTCAAAGAAGAAACTATATTTCGAATCCAGAGAAAAGGTTATTGACTAATAAAATAATATTGAATAACCATCAATGAAATTATATATAAATAAAGAAAGAAAGAATTCAACCATTATCGTTGTCAAAAAGAAAAAAGAAAAAATCTCATAACGTCGTATGTTATCGTGTGACTCCACATTCAGGTAGGAGAAGTTTAAACTCTCTTCATGTGCACCGATAAGATGGGCAACAGACTAAGCCGCGCCACAATCATTAGCTTGCATAAGACTAATGTTTCTATTGTAGATATTGCTCGGCAGCTTAGCGTAAATAAAATAGAGGGATACAACATATATAGAGGGATACAACAACAGAGAGAACGAGGAAACATGATAAATTCATTGTAAAAACTGGAGGACAACCCCATTGTTGCACTACGTTAAAGATCATCATCGGATGATCACTTAAGAACTCCTCCTAACTCCCCTGACAACCGATGTTGCTATAAAGAGAGAACATTACGCTCTCCTTTAAGTTGCTGCTCAAACCATCCGTAGGCTACATGAGACCAAGATATTATTTCATCATACTCCTGTCAAGAAACACTTCATATCAGCGAAACACAAAGAATAGAGGCTAGGGTTTGCGTTATAATATAATTCAGTGGCCGATGATTTCTGTACGAGTCATCTTGCGATGATGAGACATTCTCCACTGATGAGCATGGTAGTCTTCATCACTGCTGGCATTTAGCATTAACTAAATTAATGTTGAACTTCTAGCTAATTTTAATTCTTTAGAAACTTAGATAATAAGAAATACAAAAATAGGCGTTATATATTCAGTTTAACTTCATAAGAGGCATCAAAATGATAGGCCTAAGTAGCAATGAAAGAAATAAGAAATTACACATGATAACGGCATTTTATATATATATATATATATATATATATATATATATATATATATATATATATATATATATATATATATATATGTATGTATGTATGTATGTATGTATGTATGTGTGTGTGTGCGATTATATTCTGTGTATTACAAAAATAGACGTGAAATCTGTTAGTCTAGTTCAGTATATTTTATATTAAGTTTCACTAGTTCACAATATACATAGGATTAGTCATTCAAAAATTTAATTAATAATAATGTGAAGCAAATCTTTACAAAAGTCGTATTTGTTGATGTTAATAAGACTAATAGTTCAACTTGTAACAGTCGGAGGCCTATGCCTACAAAGTTCACACATATGAAGGAGATAAAACAACGATAGTGATGGCAGTTGAGATGAAAATATTAAAACATAATAACAGTGATGACCTCTGAAGTATTACAGTAACATCCTTTAATTAAGTAAAATATGACAACAGTAAGCAGTATCAGAAAAAGCCCTGTTTAAGGGAAACTGCAGGTAATTTCTCGGACCCACCACTAGTGTTCAGTTGTTTCACGCGCTTACAACTGAGTTGCCAAATAGCGCCAGATGTCGCTATTATAAGCTGTTGTCCGAAAAGTTTTGAAGTTTGTTGCAAAACTTTTTTGAGTGATTGTACATCTGAAGGGAGAAACAAGAAAGGAGAGGCAATTTGTTGCCCTTACAAATACTCCCCCCCCGCCCAGACAATAATTGGAGGAACAATTATTGGATGAAATAACATTAATCATGGAGGTGCTGGGGCAGTCGGAATGGGCCCCTGCTTCTGAAGAACTGTGGGCGTGGGGTGGAGCTGACACCTGGGGTTGGCTGGATGAGTTTCCTGGGCAGCCCCGGGCCCCGCCTGTCTGCAGACAGGTATTGAGGGGGGACTCTGGGGCACCTGCCTTCTTCTTCGCATACTTCGCTGTCCAACAGGAATGCAGGCTTCAGCCTGTCGATGGTGATCCAGTCCTCCCGCCCATGGATGTCGAGGAGGAATGCTTTGCTGGCTCACTTGATGACTCGGTGAGCCCCCTGTAGGGCCTGGTTAAGGGTGGCCGGCAAGCGTCCACCCTGATGAAGACGTAGGCGCAGAAGTGTAAGGCAGGTGGGCTGTAGGTGATGGTTCTGTCGGTGAAGGTCTTGCGGCAGGGAACAAACTTTGGTGTGAGTTCCCTCAACCTTGGGAGGTGGGTGTTGGCGCCATTGGCCGACAGCGGGAAGAATTCTCCGGGGACGGCCAATGTTTCCCCATTGCCTTTCTCAGCAGGGGAGGCGTCACCATTTGCTTTCGGTGCGGTGCGGAGACCCAGCAGGGCCCAGGGCAGCTGTTCCTTCCACCTCTTGATAGGGCAGTGTGCCATGAGAGCTGCTTTAAGAGAGCGGTGCGCCCTCTCGACCATGCCATTTGCTGCTGGGTTGTATGCCGCTGTGCTATGTAGATTTGTCCCTAGAGCTCTCACAGGAAGGCAGGACCTCTGTCTGTAGTGATGCCGTCTGGCACTCCGAAGCGGCTTATCCAACTGGAGAGGAGGGCCTCTGCGCATGATGTTGTTGATGCTTCATCCATGGGGGCTGCTTCAGGCCAGCAAGTGGAGCCGTCTATGACTGTCAGGAGGTATCTGGCTCCCCCCGACTGTGGAAGGGGCCCGACAACGTCAATGCGGATGTGGCCGAACTGCCAATGAGGCTGGGGAAAATTGCCGATCCCGGACTCTGTGTGCTGGGATGTTTTGCTTGTCTGGCACGGGATGCAGCTCCTTGGCTACTGCTGTGCCAGACAAACTTGTCAGTCATGAGGCACACCATTGTGCGCCCCGATGGACGGGAGAGACCGTGGACTATGTCAAACACTTGCTTTCTCCTCGAGGCAGCACCAGGGGGCATGGACGGCCTGTGCTGGTGTTGCAGAGGAGTGTTGTGTCTGAGTTTGCTAAGGACAGGTCCTTCCATTTGAGAGCTGTCACTGCCGTCCTTTAGTCCAGCTGTCTGTGGGTCCACTGCTTGTTCTCTCACGAGGTCTTCGTAGTCGATGCCAAGGTGAAGGGAACTGATTTCTACTCTTGACAGAGCGTCGGCCACTGGGTTTTTCTTGCCAGGAACGTAGTTGATGGTGCAACCGAATTTGGAGATGGCGGTCAGGTGGCGCTGTTGCCTTGCAGACCACGTGTCCCCCTGCTTTGCAAATGCGTGAACCAAGGGTTTGTGGTCTGTTAGGATTGTGAATTTGGTTCCCTCCAATAGGTACTTGAAGTGCCTCACAGCCTGGTAGATAGCCAGCAGCTCTCTGTCGAAGGTGCTGTAGCAGGTCTCAGCTGGCGAAAACTTGCAGCTGAAGAAGGCCAAGGGCCGGAGCGTGCCGTTCACCAGCTGCTCGAGTACTGCACTGCAGGCATGTTGCTGGCGTCCGTTGTCAACCTGAGGGCAGCGGCGGGGTTGTGGTGAGTTAAGGTGGTGGCACTGGAGAGGGCCCTTTTCATTTGAATGAATGCCTGCTGCTGTGGAGCTTCCCATGTTAGCGTTTTTGTTTTCCCCTTCAGGATTGACGTCAGGGTTTAGATGATGTGGGCGATATCTGGGATGAAGCTCCGGTAGTAGTTTATCATCCCAAGAAACTCCTGAAGGGCCTTGATGGTTTGTGGTCCCGGGAAATTTTCTATAGCCTTTGCTTTAGAGGCCGTGGGGCACACTCCTGTTGGGGAAATCTCGTGGCCAAGGAAGTCTACTTTTTCTTTCCCGAAAATGCACTTGTTGAACCTGACAACTAATCCGCTGTCTTGCAGGCGTTTCGTGACAGCACAGACATGGCGAAGGTGTTCCTCTGAGGACCTAGAGAAAATGAGGATGCCGTCGATGTAGCAGATGCAGAAAGGCAGATCTCCCGAGACGGTGTACAGGGACTTGAAAGTACGACTTCAGTAGGTCCATATTGGAGAAAATTTTGGCTCCATGGAGGGCGCCCGCCAGGTCCTGCATGTTAGGGAGGGGGTAGTGATCTGGTGTTGTTACCAAATTTAGGCACTGGTAGTCCCTGCAGGGCCTCCATGAACCATCGGATTTCTTTACCATGTGGAGGGGAGATGCCTGTAGGCTTGATGCCTTTTTACAGACTCCCATACGTTCCATTTCTGCAAAGGCCTGTTTGGTGTCTTATAACTTCTGGGGGGACAGTCTTCGGAATTTGGCATGGGTTGGTGGTCCCATTGTGGTGATGTGATGGAAGATGCCGTGCTTTGCTGAAGCCCCAGGTGACTGGCGTAGTTCTGGTTCGATACGTCCGGGAACTCCTGTAAAAAAAGTTAAGTAGACCTTAGTTTTACCAGACCACTGAGCTGATTAACAGCTCTCCTAGGGCTGGCCCGAAGGATTAGACTTTATTTTATGTGGCTAAGAACCAATTGGTTACTTAGCAATGGGACCTACACCTTATTGTGGAATCCGAACCACATTATAGCGAGAAATTAATTTCTATCACCAGAAATAAATTCCTCTAACTCTTCACCAGCCGGCCGGGGAATTGAACTCCGGCCCATCGAGTGACAGTCCGCAGCTCTACCGACTCACCCAACGAAGAGCTGGGAACTCCTGTAGGAGGGACGTGTATCTGTTGGGGGCTGTGAAGCAGATGGTGGGCATTCCAGGTCCGGTGGAGAGCTGACAGGAGTGACATGTTCCTGTGTCGAGGAGGCGTTGTCTGGCGATGTTGACTAGAAGTCTGTGGTTCCCTAGGAAGTCTGTGCCCAGCAGGGGGAACTTAACATCCGCTATGACAAAAGGCCAGTGCAATCTGTGGCCCAGAATTGAGATAGCCCGGGTTGTTGTGCCATAAGTGCGGATGGGAGTTCAGTTTGATGCTATGAGGTCGGGTATTGAGTCAGGTATTTTCTCTAAACCTTCCCTGGATGGCGGGAAGACCGACTGTATTGCCCCTGTATCTACCAGCTGGCGCCGTTTGGAAATTTCGTCCATGATAAAAAAACCTGCTGGGTGGGGGGAGTTGGATTTTGTGGCCACAGTTGTTATTTGTGGCCGCCTTTGTCATTTTTTGTGAAAGAACAGGGAGTCCTGCAGGTTCTGGCATTGGTCCTGAACTTTCTATGGTAGAAGCACCATGCCGGGTTTGACCATGTCCTGTGCTCTCTGAGTGGTGGTCTCTTATAAACGGTGTTGATATCTCCATCATTGTCGCCGTCTTCCTCCGACAGGTTGCAGGCTCCTAGGGCGGTGGCTGCGAGGGCGCTGGCATGTGTCGAGGCTTTGGTGGCCTCGTATAGATTCTGAGCATCATCGACTAAGGCATCCATGTCTAGGTTCTCTGCATCCCTTATCTGGCGCCGAACTTCCCATGGAAGGCGCCGAAGGAAAATTGCTTTTGTTAGGTCTATCATCCTTTTCCTCCCGTTCTCATTGCGGCCTGGGAGTGTTATCAACCCCCACAGCTGGTTCCAGGCTTTCCTGGGTAATGCATCTTTGAGGGGCTGGGATAACAGGTCGAATGTGTGCTGCGATCTCTCGGACATGGGCATGGAGTAAGAATTCAGCAGTTTGTTTTTCAAGTCCATGTATGTGACTTTGTCCACTTGCATGTCCGGCCGGGGGAGATTCTGTTGAATACTTCTTCTGGGCACCGTCATCACTATGTCTGATTTGGTAGCATCGTCTGACATGCGTGCCACGCGAAAGTGCGTGTCTGCATGCCAGAACCATGATGCTGTGTTTTGCCTCAAGAACGGGGGAAATCTGACTGTATCTGGCTTTGTTGGCGAGAGAGGCATACAGACAATGCTCGCAGGTTCGCATTGAGGTTCTACTTCTGACATCTTTACTTCTCATGCACCAAAACGTGGGAAAATGCGCCTTATTGAGTCTGTTAATGGTGCTGATTTGTATGAGAG